>NC_052155.1:49102718-49335664 GCF_902713615.1 Scyliorhinus canicula | reverse complement strand
GGGTCACGCCATCGGGACTTCGGCCCATCCAGGCCGTAGAATAGCGGGGGTTCCGGAGAATCGCCATTTTGGGTGCATCGGGCGATTCTCCGGGCTTTTGCGCGCGGAACACGACGGAATAGATTTGGCCGTTTCGGAGAATAGCGGGAGCGCGTCTGACCGGCGTCGCGTGAAAAACTGGCGTGGCCCGCTATTCTCCCAACCGGCGTGACATCGGAGAATCGCGCCCTAAGTGCGCGATTTAACAGGACAAACACAGAATCCCATTTTGGGCGCATTTAGCGGAGTGTTTCCCGGCACCTGCAGCGCAGAGAACGACACCATTATTTAACGGGGCATTGTCATTTCTTTTGGTGTCACTGATAGTGTGCCTGGGTGGCAGTGCCAAGGTCCCAGTATGCCAGCGGGGAGCATCTGGGTACCACCCTGCCCAGAGCCTGACCACCTGGAGGTCTCCAATGGCCTGAGAGATCCATCCAGGTGACGTTACACCTGGTCCAAGCTTGTGGAAACCAGTACTAATCGGCGTCCTGGTGAGTTCTCCCAGGCGAGGTTGTTAATCCTGGACGCCAGATGAAACAACGTAGACATATTTAATTGATTTTAATAGCTAATTTAAATATGTTAATCTGGATCTCACCCAGCGAGGGTGAGGGTGAGATCCAGATGGCGAAGTTTTGCGGGATCTGGTTAAATCTTGTCAGGCATTTCGAACTTCGCGAATCTCTCGCGAGGTTCAACGATCTTGTCACGTCACCAACATGCCCTAAATCAGAGGTGTGAAACTTCAGTTCAATATTTAAATGATAAACCGGGCACCAGGAGTAGGTGATTGGCTATCTGACATCCCAATTCTACTAAGACCGGAAGAGGGCAGGTTTGAGGCATGTTGGGCTTGGGTTTAACATTTTTAACATTTTAACATTGGACCTGACCCAAACTCATCCATTTTGCCGGATGGAAATTCCTCTCAACTGTCAGTTGCTTGACTAAGAGTGATTGGGGTGTATTTGGATTGATGCAGTTTTTTTTGCAACAGGAAAGGTCTCATTTTGTACTCTCCCTCACCAAGTTTCAGAAAATCAGGATTCAAAATGGACTAAAAATAACTTGACACAACATGACAGTATATGACAGCTCATTAATGCTGAAGGTTAACTGTGTTGATCCTGTAACCATTTTCTTTGTGTCATGCCCAGTGAAGGACTGTCATATTCATAACTTTAAATGTGCAATTTTATCCTAGAGAAGCTTCTGGAACTGTCATTTTTCTGTTCAGAATGCGGACTGATGAACTGTTCGGAAGCCTGCTAAAGCGTCATTAAATGACCATTGCTCATTTAAGTGGGCAGCACGGTAGCACAGTAGTGAGCACAGACGTTTCACAGGGTCCCCGCATGGCTGTCTGTGCGGTGTCTGGGCATGATCTACGCAAATGGGAACAGAGTCCCATAATGAATGCATTTAGTTGGATGTTTCCCGGCGCTTGGAGTGCCGAGAAACTCCGCACTATTGAATGGGGCTCTGTTCCCATTTGGGTAGATTTGGAGCCTCAGCGGGGAACTCCCCAATGAGGCTGCACTTATTCCTATTTTCTGCACGGAGGAGCTCAGCGTGCCGTTACTCCTCAGTGTAGAGGGACGTCAGGATGCCATTTTTAGGTGATGTCCCGATCTCTTGGCCCCACCGACGATTCCTCCGAACCTCCACAAAGCCCCATCTCGCCTATAAGGGGTCCTCACGCCCCCTCCACTCGTGCAGGGCATCCCTGGGCTCGATCCCCATTTTGGCTAAAATGGCACCTTGGCACTGCCCCTGCCAAATGACAGTGCCACCTTGGCACCATGACAGTACCAGGCTGGCAGTGCCAAGGTGCCACCCTACTCAGAGGGAAAGCATCTGGAGGCCTTTGATCCCCTGGGGGACCCCCACGAGTGCCGTTCTATCTGGCCCTCGTTTCGACCATTACTGAACGGCACTTGCTGGAGATCTCCAAGGTGAAAGATTTAGATCCCAATGCCTTGGTTAAACCATGGGAATGCATATTAGAGTGAGACTAGCTGTCTCACTCGAATGTGCAGATTTGCTAAAAAGTGATCCACCCACAATGGGCGGGATTCGCATCACGACATCTCACAAGATCACGTTAGATCTTGTGAGGTGTGGCATGACAGGTAGATCCCGGAAGAGTGATCTCCTGGCATCTACTGGTCATGCTGGGCACTTCCAGGTTATGCCTTTCGCGCAGCCAGTATATCATGCTCATGAATGTAAAAAGTGGATAAGCTCCTTGAAACTGTCAAAAGGAATTGTCAGAGGGGACTAGCAAATGGAACTGTCAAAAGGAACTGCCAAGTTTTCAAGCATTTAAATCTCCTGCATTTTAAATATTTGTAAATAAAACTGTCTGCAATTAAAAACAATCAGTGCTGTTGACATAAGCCTGAGGGCTTGCATTGTACTATTGCACGGCTGATTTCACAACCCATTATTATCACAGTGAGTGCCTGTCAGTTCACAGTTTGATTGATAGTTATAAAACATTTGCAATGAGACAAGAGCACAAATGCTTGTTATTATAAGGGATTAAGTATTTGAAGGAGGTCAAATGTTTTGTCAATTCGAGGTTTCTTTTTTAGAACAGTGACCTCATCAATCGACACATAAGAACTTTAATGTCATCATAGTTCCTGAGGCCTGCCCATGGTGGCAACTGGGTAAATTGACACGGAAGCTGTAAGGGCAAAGGTGAGGTTGGGGGCATCGGTTGGCATAAATTGGCACTAAGTTGGCCTGGGGCTATTAAGGTCCATGCAGTGCGGGTAGAGCAGTATTGGTTGACATGGAGGGTAATGTTTTGGATTCTAACAGACCCCATTTTGGCTGTTGGAAGCACTTTAACCTATAGTGTGGAAGTCAGAAAGTAAATATAAATACTCTTGAAAGGTAGATAACGTCTGTAAAGCTGTCATGGTTTGAGTTTTTTTAAATCACCTACAATTAAACCTTGGAGCAATTTGGAAACAGGATTCATCTTTTATTCCCAACCTTTCTGCCTTCGACAATGATTTGTCAATGTAGATTTAATGCTCAAATCTTGTGGATATGGAAGCGCTACTAAATGAGTCAAGCTGACACTTATGCTTGCCAATCCCCAGGTGAGTTTTTCACTTGTAGCGTGATATAAGTCAGAGCATGTTGAGGAATTTAATGCTCATACGCTGCCGCAGAGCGTCTGAAACAATGAATTGATGGCAGCAGCTCTGGAAACCATTGAAAAGCTGGATTGAGTCAGTGATAAGAAGACAAAGCAAGGCGGCTCCCTTTTAAATTAGTTTCACATTTTGGCGTTCCAACTTCCTGTCAAAGGACCAGCTGTACTCAGTCAGAGCTGAGAGTTTCTATTTTGTTGTTCAGTGACTGCTCTGGAAGCTTGAGGTTTTGCATATAAGGCAAGTTGCCACATGCATAGTTGTACAGCACCTACCTTAGAACACCTGCAGACCTCAAGTCACATGACATCTGACAAGGAACTGACATATTTATGGGACATATGTAAGATGCAAAGAGGGAGAAATTCAACTTTGCATCATCTGTGCTTTGCTACAATAAAGGATAAAGTGATGACTTTTGAGTCATGATCTCCTGTGTTTGATCTCTTCCAGAAGTGTGTCAGCCTCAAAACAAAAGTTAAACATTTTTAGGTATGAAAATTGGGGTTCGAGCATTGGCTGCTAGCTCCTGATTGAAATTTGCATGGAGGTGCCTAACCAGTCTTAAAGGGACAGGAGTGGGAACAAAATCTTTTCAGAGATTTATTTCTGTGGAATCAAAAAAGATCCTGCTGCGAACCTGGATTTGTCCTCTGCACATTGGTTCTCCTATTTCCATTGCCATTTCCAAGAATTTATTTGCATTGAGGACAACACTGGTTTTCTTTAACTCCTCTTAATTTATATCTGAACTAAAAGAATAATCAGACTCAAAGGGCATAATTTAATGCCCTCCCCATAATAAGTTTGGTGGTCGGGGTATGGGGGAGGGGGCATTTAATTAGGTGAAGGAGGTCATTGCCTTCCCGTCACTGTCCTGATTAAGGCCAATGGACGGCTTTTCCAGCCCACCATCAATTGAGGCCCTTAAGTGGGCAATTTCCGCGCACTTAAGGGCCTCGTCCCATCACCACTGATATTAACTTAGCAGCATGTGAAGGACACACCTTGCAAAGAGCACAAAAATCGAACCCTGGCATCTTTGTTTGCAGGTTCTTGAGGGTATGGGTGTCTTTTTTGTCAGGCACTCAGTGACCCTGCGTCAGGAAGGTGGCGGGGGGAGGGGGGGGAGGGGGGAGGATTCCCGCTGAGAGCCACCCCTCTGTCCTTCTGCTGATGCTCCTAAATTCCCTCGCCCATGCCCCCCAACCCCGTGACCCCCCCCCCCCCCCCCCCATGTCATCGCTCATGTGTGCCTGGCTCCATGGGAATCCTCAGCCTTGGGTAGATGTAGTGCTGGCAGCCCCCACCTCCTCCCTGGTGACACTGTTGGGAAATACACAGCTCTCAGCCACTGAATGGCCGGCAAACTTTGTGGGCAGAACTTCCATCTCCTTGATTCCAGAAAAGGACCATTGCTGCCCAGCTGAGTGCCTGATTAGCTGACACGTTTTCTACATTACAACAATGACTACACTTCAAAAGTACAAAATTGTGGTCATGAAAAGTTCCATTATAAATGCAATTTCTAAATCTACTATAAATGTCACAGCGTATTTAACGTCCACCTGAAAGGCAGGTGAAATCTTAGTTCTATGTCTCATCTGAAGGATTGATCCCTTTGATGGGCAACATTTCCTCTGTGTTACATCAGATGAACAGACGAGGAGTTCTATTTCAAAACATACATGGGAGGAGGTTGATCAAGGATGATAAGAGTGAGCAAGAGCTTGCTGATGGCATCACCTTTGGTATGGTGAAACACGGGCTAAGGGTTTTGCTTTATTATTAATATTGTTAGAACAACAACACCTTGAAAATTGATTATTAATGGACAAATATGTTCCAGGGCATTTCAAAGAGGTTTCGTCAAAGAATGGACACAAAACCGTAAAAGGAGAGGTTATAAAGGGCGACCAAAACATTAGCCAAAAAGGAGGATCTTAAAGGGGATGGAGGAGGTAAGGAAGAAAATCCAAGTGAAGAGGAATAGGTGTGGGGATCATTCTCCCTGGCAAGATGTACAATATCTGCTCATTGCTAGGGGCTGAGATGAGGTGGAATATTACAAGGGTGAAGTTAACTAGGTAACAGTGAATAGATAAACTGCTCCTCAGTCTAAATGTATATTCCGTTACATAGGATGGAGCAGGCCATTCAGCCATGTGAGCCTGCATGCCATCTAATTAGATTGTGGTTTATATGTATCCACATTTACTTGCTTCTTGTTCTAAATCCAGGAGACTGCTGTGTGCAACCCTGGAGTAAAGTCATCAGGACATCAAAAAAGATAGTTTTTTTTGTCATTTTCTTTGAACATTTCTCCAAACCAGGTTTAGAAATATAGAAAATTGGTGAGGGGGAAAGGTTGTTTGGCTGACGTTCAATGAAATGAAAAATGAATGAAATGAAAATCGCTTATTGTCACGAGTAGGCTTCAATGAAGTTACTGTGAAAAGCCCCTAGTCGCCACATTCTGGCGCCTGTTCGGGGAGGCTGGTACGGGAAGAATCATCCAATTGGGTAATGAGTCTTTTTGCTTTCCAATTGGTGTAGGAAGGCAGTGTGTCACCAGGGTGGTTATGCTGGCCGATGAATAACTTGGGCATGGGGGCAACTATGTGATGAAACCACCCGGAATATGTTTAACCATAGTTGGCCATCCCAACACATAGAAACGAAGAATGGATGATAAATGTGGATCTTGCCACATCCTGCCAAACAAATAAAGCAAGAAGTGCACAATCCCAGCCACCAGCAGGGAGAAAGACAATTGTAAATATGGTCAATTACAAAACGCAGGAAACATTTCACTTACTCGACATTCGCCTTTGTTAATTTATTAGGCAGGAAAAAAACATGGGGACAAATACTGGCACATGACTAAAGAACTATACTCGGCCCATTGGAAAGCTACCAGCGCGACTTACCAATTCAGAGCTCCTGATACAGAGAAATTTTGTTGACATGTTAGTTAATTGAAGGCAGTTGAGTTATTCTCCCAGACGGTTTTGCTTAATTAATCCAATTTAGTTTGAAGAGAGGGGTTGTTAGCTTGTGGGCGGAGGGCTGAGGTCTACATTCATTTGGAGCACAGTAATATAAAAATGCCATTCCCTGGGATTACGGCACAGTGTCAGTCACTGCCTACACACAATGCCCACACTGTCTCTGTGACTTTCCTTTCAAAAATACTTCTCAAATAATTAAATATTTTGCTGACTGGTCCTAAAGTGCAAGTTGGAGGGTGAGGTGGAGGTTGCTGGGGGGGGGGGGGGGGGGGGGGGGAAGGTTTGACAAATGATGTTCAGACAGAATGGAACCTCAGAGTTAAAATTGCAGGGTTGAAAGCACTCTGGCTGTTCTGGGATACTCTCTGCCTGAGCTTAGCTATGATGGTTGGAAATCTAACCTAGCACCAAAGAATCTAGAATGGCTTGCAGGGTGGAGTCTCCAAACCTACTCATGAAAATACCTCCATTGGAAAGGACATGCAGACTCCATGCGTTGAGAACTTCCATGCCTTGGGCCTTCTGTGGGACGTAGGCCATGGTTTATGATCCCAGAAGGAGAAAACAGTTATTGCTCTGTTTTTCTTGTGTTCCCTTTTAAAATATACAAAGGTCGGTTACCAGTTGATTCAGA
This sequence comes from Scyliorhinus canicula, assembly GCF_902713615.1. NCBI lineage: Eukaryota > Metazoa > Chordata > Chondrichthyes > Carcharhiniformes > Scyliorhinidae > Scyliorhinus > Scyliorhinus canicula. The sequence continues at coordinate 49,328,807 of NC_052155.1, read as the reverse complement.
GTGAAAGTGGACTCCCAAAGAAAAATCAAACTTTTTATTTTGTAAAATATGATTTCTTGTAGCCCCCTTATCAAAGGATCTATTTTGGAAAGTATGGATTGCTAACAACCCGCCACACTTGGTCTTTGGCAGGGTCAGTAGCCGCAGTCTAACGTGGGTGAGTCATGGTAGTTATGCCAAGATGTAAGTCTTGCTTGTTAGGCCTGTGATGTTTTTTCTTTTTACATAATCATGGAGTAGTGTAGCACATGAGACCACTCAGCCCATTGAGTCTGCACCAAGTCTTTTCAAGAGAAATCCAGCCAGCTGGATCCAGCAGAGGGCAGTAGAGCAGAGCTGCTGATTGGCTGTTGCGGGGAAAATTTGCATCAGTGCATTGCAGTCACTGCATCCAGAACGTGTACCTGAGCAAGTCACCCTCCGTGTTCAAGTGAAGGCAAGCATCCAGCAGAGGGCTGTAGAGCAGAGCTGCTGATTGGCTGTTGTGGGGAAAATTTGCATCAGTGCGTTGCGGTCACCGTATCTTGAAGGTGGTTTGTGGAGGAGCTGTTGTCAAGTTTATGTTTCTGGAACATACCTCTTCATTCACCTGAGGAAGGAGCAGTGCTCCGAAAGCTAGTGTTTGAAACAAACATGTTGGACTTTAACCTGATGTATCACCCTTTCAGGCAGTGCATTGTAAATCCTAACCACTCGTTGAATAAAAAAGGACTTTTTTCATGTTGCCTTGGGACCTTTTACTATTCATCTTGGAAACATAGAATCGTAGAATCACTATAATGCAGAAGGAGGCCATTCAGCCCATTGAACTTTCACCGACCCTCCGAAACAGCACTCTACCTGGGCACGTGCCCGCCCCATTCCCATAACCCAGTAATCCCACCTGCACCTCTAGGCACTAAGGGGCATTTAGCATGGCTCTTATATCTGTGCTCTCTGTCTATCGACCCTTCAGACATTGGAAATTATTTATCTTTATTTAATCTAAATCTTTTTTGGTTTTAAATACCCTGGAATCACCTCTCAGCCTTCTCTGTTCTAAGGAAATAGCCCCAGCTTTCCCAGTATAACCACGTTACTTAGCCCCTTCCCGGAAATCTTTTCTGCACCTTCTCTGAATTCTCTGAAACTTTTCTACAGTGTGGTGTCTAGTGGGGCTGAACTCTTGTTTTACCTAGAGACACATAACTTCCTGACTTTTGTACTTCAAGGATGCAATTTGATGGAAATGAACCAAAGGTCCTGTGTCAAACATGTTTAGCCCGGTATTTCCCAGCGCTGGCAGTGTCGAGAATGACCCCACGGTCGAACGGGACTCTGCTTCATTTCGGAACCTCGGAGAGGAATGCTCCACTGAGGCCGCACTCAATCCCATTCCTGCATCGGAGCTCATTAGCCCATTTCCTGCACTGAAGACTCTCCACCGCGGCCTCTGTCCCAACTCGCCTACATGGGAGTCATCGAGCACCCTGCACGCCACCTCATAAAGGCAAGGCACCCTCGGTCACCCATGCTTCTTGGCACAGCAGTCTGGCAATGCACAGGTGGCATCAGGGTGCCAGGGTAACATCCTGCCCAGAGCCCAACCGCCCTGAGGCAACCAATTGCCTGAGAGACCCCCCACCCCCCAAAGTGCTGGTACACCTGGTCCACATTTGTTGAGATCAGTGCCAACCAGCACAAGCTTGGGATCTTTGAGGCACACAGGTTAGATGCTGTTCCTTGGTAACTCCGGTGAGTACATATTAAACTAGTCTTACTGCACATTTTAATATTGTGGGCGGGATCCAGATCTCGTCACCATTCTGTCACGACATGGCCATTTTTCGCGCCCCATGTCTTACTTTCTAAAGGCCACAATGCTAAATGCTTTATGTATTTATGCAGTAACTTAGTCTGGAATATTTTGGAATAAGCTTGTTAACTTAAATGGCCCTGTGTTATGGAACATTGGCCAGAATTTTGCATCACCCCATCCATCCCCCGGGTGCGTTTTGAGGCGGAAAGGGTGTGTAAAATTCCATAGATGGGATTCCGTTCAGGATTCTGCCTGCCCCGACCCGGACACAATTTTATGGTGTGATGGTCTTGGGTGGAAAGACCACCCATTCCCCATTAAGGTCCTTAAATAGCCATATAATGGCTACTTCCAGTCTTTTTGCAGCCCAGCCTTAATGTTTAGGCTGGCAGAGGTCCGATGACTAAGGGTGGGAAACAGTAACATTTTTCACCCTACATCTCAAGTGGGAAGGGGGAAGGTTGCCTCAATCAGAAGGCCTCTCAGGGACGTGGGAGCTCTGGCCTTCAATACCTCCCGGAGCAATTCATTAACCGGCATGACCCGTGCACTAAGTTCACAGTGGGCAGTCAGTTCCATGTACAGCAACATGACTGCCTTAGAGGCTGCAGCAATGGTGTCCCATGTCCATCCACCCCGACCCCACAGCCCACCTTCTGGCCACCACCCACCCACTACTCCCCCCTGACCCAGCCAGCGGCACAACTGTCGGCACACTACATGTTCGACATTTTTTGTACTCACTCTCTCTCCCTGAGCAGCCACAGCTTATTTTTGAAACCATAAGTGAAACTCGCCAACGGTAATTCCTATCGGCGAAGGCGGAGCATCGCAGAGACCCGGAAAATACCTGGTCAGGCCCGCTAATGATATGCGGATGTTGTTTACTGTACTTGCGGAGTAGAACACATTAACACTGCTGTTGAGGCACCAGAGCATGGCATCTGGTGGGCACCCGGCGCCAGCAAAATTTTGGCCTCATGACCAATTCTCCGCCCAGTTGCCTTTCCCGGTTTCAGTGTTGGCCGACATAGAATCCAGCTCTTGGTACTTACTTGAAATGTGATCCAGGACTTAGTTTCAGGTAGGGTGCTGCAGTACCTCTTCTGGCCACCTCTCCAAGATGAAACTTCCATCCAAATAGAGGCGGCATGGTAGCACTGTGGCTAGCATTGTTGTTTCACAGCTCAAAGGGTCCAAGGTTTGATTCCAGACTTGGGCCACTGTCTGTGTGGAGTCTGCACGTTCTCCTCGTATCAGCGTGGCTTTCCTCCGGGTGCTCCGCTTTCCTCCCACAGTCCAAAGATGTGCAGTATAGGTGGAGTGGCCGTGCTAAATTGCCCTTCGTGTCCAATAAGGTTAGGTGGGGTTGCTGGATCATGGGGATAGTGTGGAGGTGTGGGCTTAAGTAGGGTGCTCTTTCCAAGAGTCGGTGCAGACCTGTTGGGCCGAATGGCCTCCTTCTGCACTGTAAATTCTATGATTCTATGATCCCACTCTATGATTCAAATGCAGAAAGAAGTTCCATCTGCTGCCAATCAATGCTCATTGAGCGTAAAATGGCAGCAGGCCTGCCAGAGTCAGCAGCGACGCATTCCCCGCTGACTCTCAGGATGTTGGGCATTGAGCTTTCGCCATCCTGAAAATTCAGGCCAGTATTATTCCAAGTTTGGCATCCAGCGACAAAATCTGGTGAAATCCTTCATAAATCTCCTTCGTTATTGCTTCACCAAATACTCCAAGGGAAGGCACAGTGGAGATGTCGCTACACTGCCCATCAAACACTCCTTGGCCAGATGCAGGATGGGTTAGATACAGAGTAAAACTTCCATTGTACTATCCAAACACAGCATGGGTTAGATCACAATGGTTCTCAAACATTTTCATCTTTGAACTGAAAAATTCCCTTCTAGTCCTACCCACCATTGCACAAAACATCATGAACATTAATGAGTAGAATAGCATTGCTTATTATGAGACACCAATGGGTTGATGTCTGGTTCCAGCTGGAAAGCTTCAGTCTTATTTTGGGCTCCCTTTTCAAATAATTTCTCTTTGTTTCAAGCTCCACAAGTGTTGAAAATCCGATCTCATAGTTGTATGTCATAACAGTTACATAAATCTTGCTTATAAAACAACACCATTGTTTTTCACACTTATTACGACTCGTGCTGGACAAGTCGGAGCCGGTCTAGTGTGTGACGTCACACAACTGGTCGGGTTGAGGGTTCTGGCCTGTTCTCACTTCTCAGCCATGGCATGGTGCATTGGTGGACCAGCCAGCGGGGCATCTTGAGGATCCACGTGGATCACGTGAGAATCACTGATATAGAGTAAAGCTCCCATCACAATGTCCCATCAAACGTTGCCACAGACGGTACAGCATGGGGTTGATACAGAATAAAGCTGCCTTTATAACACTGTAGCACAGTAGCACAGTGATTAGCACTGTCGCTTCACAGCGCCAGGGGCTCGGGTTCGATTCCCGGCTTGGGTCACTGTCTGTGTGGAGTCTGCACGTTCTCCCTGTGTCTGTGTGGGTTTCCTCCGGGTGCTCCGGTTTCCTCCCACAAGTCCCGAAAGATGTGCTGTTAGGTAATTTGGCATTCTGAATTCTCCCTCCGAGTACCCAAACAGGTGCCGGAGTGTGGCGACTAGGGGCTATTCACAGTAACTTCATTGCAGTGTTAATGTAAGCCTACTTGTGACAATAAAGATTATTATTAAAATGCTCTGAGGTCAGATGAAGTATGGATTAAATATTAAATAAATATTGCTCTGCCAGTCAATATTCAATGCCATACTGAGGCAGTGCAACAGTGCACCAGATGAAATGTTAAACTGAAGTCTCCAGCTGCCCTTTCAGGTGTGCATGATTCAGAGAAGAGCAGGTGAGTGCCCCCTAATGTCCTGTCCAATATTCCTCCCTCAACCAAAATTAATGAAACAGATTATCTGGGAGCTTGCCACCATGTATTACAACAGTGACTTCATTCAGAAAGAAATTCATCAGATCTTAAGCTGTTTACAATACACTGAGGATATGGTAAGGTGCAACATAATGTCAAATATTCTTGTTTGCATCCCTGTTCTTTGAAGCTGTATTTGAAACCTGCTTGCCCTCATTTTCTTTTCCTCTTACAAATCTCTCTTTTGCCTCTTCCTTCACGAATATCACCAAATCTCCATTGGAAAGCATTCAGATATTTTTCCACATTGAGCAATGTATAAACACAAACAATCGTGTCTCTGTGTATTATGAAAGAAAAATACATATTTGTTGCTAGCCTCCCTTCCTCTTCGCTATCACCATACCAAGCACCATTCTGTGAGAGATGGTGCAGTCCATGACCCCAGTTTATTGTCAATTCTGCTCTAATTTCTAATGAGATATGTCCAACACACTGCTCATTTACTGCAGGGGTCTTCAAGCACATTTTCAAAGAATGTTCTGTTTTATGCCAAACAATTGATCAAATTAATCCAAATGAATGGAATTTCTTTTTGAAAAATGTTACATGGTAGAGTGCCTTTAAGGCCTGTCGCATATGCGTGTGTTGGAGTGACTTGGCTGCACTGTAGCAACTTATTTAAGCCAAGGGGGTGGGTGTAAATTGTTCAATTCCTTAGGCACTGACTGACAGTCAGCTGGAATGATTTCAATCGCGACAATATAACCTGCCTCTCTGATGAAGTAGCGAGTAATTCCCTTCGTCTGTTTGCCTCCTGAAGGCACTGACTCATGTTGTGATACAATTCTCAATAGATCAACAGGCCCTCTCGTATCATGACCACAAGGCCACTCTTTGTATAGGAGCCCAACTATTCGGTTTAGATGCTACGAAAAATATGATTTTTTTTCACCAGGCTTTTGGCCATCCCACCTAACAATTCCTTCTTTGGCTCGGTTAATAAAGGAAAATGTTCTGCATGTCTATCTTGTGTGCATTCCTAACTACCTTCTATACCTGCCCTTCTAGCTTGGGAATCTGTGGACATATACAGCAAACCAGGAAGTAAAATACACTCAGTTTTTCACTTTGAATTAGCATTTTACTGAGAATGAAATAAATGATTAATAGGTCATCCACATTCGGAACAAAAATATCGCACATGAATTTGCAAATTATTTTACTTTTAAATTGTGAATTCTATGATAATGGGAGAAATTTGGATTGCAAAATATAAAATTAGATTTTCAGGACCAAATAGGCTGTTTGTCAACAATTATGAACTTAGTACATTGTTAGAACATCATTCAACAAAGTGTTACCTTTTTCAAGTGTTTTTACTGTGAGAAGAGCAAAAGAGCAAGTTTTCTTTGTTCAGTGATTTATCCTTGAAATGACAGGGCAGCACGGTAGCACAAGTGGCTTCACAGCACCAGGGTCCCAGGTTCGATTCCTTGCTGGGTCGCTGTCTGTGCGGAGTCTGCACGTTCTCCCAGTGAGCACCCTGTGGGAATTTTAGAATTACTGACAGCAACTTCTATATTTCCACCATTATCTGCGCACGTATACCTTCAGTTTCAGTGGTGTAATCACAGCAAAGGCTGACAGATTCACAATCGTATTGCTGTACATTAGGGGACACCATGCCTTGGGACAGTGAGTTGGAGAACCTGCATGTAATTTGGGGGTGAAGAGGAAAGGTGGAGAAAGTTAGAGAGAGGCATGGTCTGTGCGGAGTCTGCACATTCTCCCCGTGTTTGTGTGGGTTTCCTCCGGGTGCTCCGGTTTCCTCCCACAGTCCAAAGATGTTCAGGTTGGATGAATTGGCCATGCTAAATGTGTCCAAAATTGCCCTTAGAGTTGAATCGGGTTACTGGGTTATGGGGATGGGGTGGAGATGTGGGCTTGAGTAGGGTGCTCTTTCCAAGAGCCGGCCCAGACTCAATGGGCCGAATGGCCTCCTTCTGCACTGTAAATTCTATGAAACCAGCTTGGGGGGTGGGGGGGGGGGGGGGGGGGGTGGAGGCAAGAGTCTGAGAAAAATAATTCCATGGGGCCAGCCAGAATATCCAAAAAATAGTAGGATGGTAACTCTCTCTTGCTGCGGAGTCAGAAGGTTGTGGGTTTTAGTCCATTTCCGATTCAGCACTGAGATGGTGATGCATTAGGTGCCCTAATTAGCTACATACTTGGATGGCCATTGACGATCTCATGGAACCTTTCAACAAACAGCCAGGAACGCAGTCCTCATTGTTCAGACGTCAGACTCAATCATACCTGTTGTTGAGCTGTTTGACAATCTGAGGATTTCAGGAGTCTGCAAAAGTGATATTGACTAGGTAAGTCATTGGGGCTAGAAGGTGGTAGATGGTGTATAATGTGGGGAGTACAAAAGTAAAGAAATCTTGTTGCAGTTGTGTAAGGCTTCAGTTGGTCCAAATCTGGAGTGCTTCATGTAGTTTTGATCTCTCTACATAATGAAAACTTAAATGAGGTGCAATGAATGTTCAATAGATTGATTCCAACATAGACTCAGGATATAGGCTCAGTGATTTGGGGCTAAGAATGAGAAACCATTTCTTCACTCAGGAGGTTGACATCTTTAGAATTCTCTGCACCAGAGTGCTATGGATGGTTAGTTGTTGAATATATTCAAGGTTGAGATAGGTAGATTGTTGGACTCTAAGAGATTGGAAGCAAGGGTGGGAAGTACAGTTGAGATTTAAGATCAGCATTATCCTATAAAATAGAGAACAGACTTGAGGGGCCTTGTGGCTGAGTTCCGCTGCACTTTCTTATCTTCATACTATCTCAACCAATAGACCTCTTTGAAAACATGATGGAGGTCCAAGAAAAGAATCTCCATCATGTTGCAGCTTCATTCATTTCAACAATTATTTTGTTAATGTCTCCAACCAGAGACTCATCAGGGTTAAACTCCGCCATGTAGGAAGCAGTCTATGACCTTTGGCTAATAATAATAATAATTGCTTATTGTAGGCTTCAATGATGTTACTGTGAAAAGCCCCTAGTCGCCACATTCTGGCACCTGTTTGGGGAGGCTGGTACAGGAATTGAACCCGCACTGCTGGCCTTGTTCTGCATTACAAGCCAGCTGTTTAGCCCACTATGCTATACCAGCTACTTGGATTCGGCAATCACATGAATTAATATTAAATTTCTGTGGTTCTTTTTTCTGTTGTTGCCCAAAGTTATAAATCTTCCTATTTTCTATCCCCTCTTACGTGTGTGTGGTTGTGAACACCACCACTGTTCTCCCCCACCCCCTCCCAGCCGCATCATTGCCGGGGTTGGAATGTGGATAAACTAACGTGCTGAGTTAATCATAACCTGGGTTTGTTGTGAGTTATTCAATTGGATCAAACAAATTGAGGGTTTGGGGAAATACGTCACAGCCCACTTAAAAAATAATTCAAAAACACCTCTGTTTACGGACAAGTGGGGATAGGAAGTTCAGATTTCTTGCCACTAGTTTATTGTTGCTTCTACCGTGAGAAGGTGGTGTTGGTAAACTTTGTGTTGCGCATCTCCTGGTGCGGCTCAGTAGCTCCATTCTCTCATGCCAGTCATGGAGGCTGCTCATCCGCTAGGACAAGAAGATCTGCAATACTCCTTTCAATTCTTAATGGTTGAGACATTTGGATTGGGACCCAGATGAGAGGTATACATCCCTGGTCAAAGACAATGTGATCTCTGCACAGTAAATCTTTCCTTTCTCCATCCCTCTTTTACTGTATGAATACAAAGGGGGCAACATTGCTACCCTCCTCCAGCAGTTTTGAGTGAGTGAAAATAAACACACCTTATGTGTTCATGCTGTCTCAAGTTTGTTGTGGGATTGTTACTAGAAGATTGGATCAGACCAATACTGAGGGGTTGGGAAATTCGCCATTGCTTATAAGAGGGAAGCAAATCAAAACACCTTCCTGTTTATGGACAGAAGAAATCGATTACCCCTCCTGTCTGTAGACATAGTTTCCCCACCACACCCCTTCGATGTGAAGGACATCCTGGGGGACAGAAATGAGTGTTCATCTGTCCATACATGACTACATGGAGACACTGCTCTTTGATTGGACTGATGACAGACATCTGTGAGAACCGTCCATCTGAAGCTACTTAGATGGTCTCCATTACCGTTGAGACTGTAAAGAGAGGTTTTTGCCTTGGCAACATAGAAAGACTATCTGCATGAGACCTCGCCAGCTATGAACATTCACCAAAATTAGGAGTTTGCCACCTTCCATTAACCATACCACCCGGAGGCATCCACTTCCCTCTCTCCCTCCCTCCCTTCATCCCTGCCTCTGACAGCAGCAGATGGAAAATAGCACAGAGGAAAGGCTCCAGACTTTGCTGGGCTCTCGATGTTCTGAGATCCATGAATCAGGGAGGAAACCTGCAGCCATGGGCATCACCATTGTGAGGAGAACATAACTGAACATTGTCCTCCTTCAATTGCCTCATGATTATTTGGGTTCCGTTTTGTCAACCAATGTTGCTCATTTTGAACTCCACCCACCTGGAAAGACCCTCCTGCCACTTTGAGGGATTGCAGTTTCTGAGCAGCATCATTGTATGGCAGAGACTACAACAATGAGGCGGCACAGTGCCACAGTGGTTAGCACCGCTGTTTCACAGCTCCAGGGTCCTGGGTTCATTTCCAGCCTTGGGTGACTATCTATGTGGAGATTACATTTTCTCCTCGTGTCTGCGTAGGTTTCCTCCGGGTGCTCTGGTTTCCTCCCAGATCTCAAGAAATCATCTTCATACTTCTTTGATCCAAGTTAATTTTTTTTGCAGGGCTGGTTAACCAGAGACGCTGCGGCTCTTAACATTGCCACTGCTCTGTCCTGCCCTGGACTCTCCTGCACAGCTCTCTCCAGCAGATTCCATTGTGAGATCCACTCTAATAGGTAAACTGCCGTCACTTACTTAAAAAAGAAACACTGATCATCACAGTTCACTTGCCTTGCTTGCCAGCAGCTGCAACAACGAAGCAACTCTGCTCCCTTCTTTAGCGTCAAAAGCACGTCCCTGGATCGCGCGTCTCGTCAATTCATGTGACCTACATTCTGCTGACACTTCTGGCTGGAAGACTCTATGAGCAGCCAAATCTGTATCTGCATTTAAAAGGAGGCAGCGGCCGCAATTCTCCATGTAAAAACGCATAGTGTCTGTTTGGCACTTCTCCCGTGATTGGGACTACAGCAGGAACGGAGGAACCGATTGCTCTGTAATCCTCCTGACACCTGCCCGTGGGTCACAACCCTGAGTTTGAAAATAACTGGTTTCACGGCAATTTTGATTTCTAAGTCCTTTCTTGCCCAGCCCATAGGCTTTAAGCTCATTGCTTCAGCCTTAGGCCTGCAGTGCATTTCAGTACAGTTGTTTGCATAACTTTAGTCTTCATGGGCGCAATTCTCCGCACTCATGACGGTGCGGAGAATAGCGGGGTTCGTAAAATTTTACGGCCACGCTAGTCTGACGCCCTCCCGCTATTCTCCCCCCCCCCCCCCCCCCACGCCCGACTCCCGATACAAATCGCCGCCGCCGTTTTTTTACGGCCAGCAGCGATTCTCAGCTGGCCGATGGGCCGAGTTCCAAGCCCTTTACAGCTGTTTTTACGAACGGCAAACACACCTGGTCTGGCCGTTCGTAAAAACGGACGTAAAGTGCCGATTTTTAAAACCATGGCACCGATTGGCACGGCAGTACCACGGCCGTGCCAAGGGTGCCATGGGCCCGCGATCGGTGCCCACCGATCGCGGGCAGCGGGTCCGATACCCGCGCACTCTTTGTCCTTCCGCCGCCCCGCTGTATCACTTCGCGGGTCGGCTGAGGGGCATCCCGGCCCGCGCATGCGCGGGTTTCGCGCAAATGCGCGATGACATCATCCGCGCATGCGCGGGTTGGAGTCTTCCAATCCGCGCATGCGTGGCTGACGTCATGTGACGCGTCAGCCGGCGCAAACTCTGGCAAGCGGGCTTAACGAAATTCGTTAAGCCCGCGATGCCGGAGTTTACGGCGGCGGCATGCTAGCCCCGAGCGGGGACCAGAATCGGTTCCCTGTCGGGGAGGGGGAGGCTGGCGTCAAACCCGCCCGGATTTGACGGCAGCCTTACGATTTCTCCCTCTCTGGGAGAATCGCGCCCATCTTTTATCTTGACGTTCCATGTAACCACCACGAGACATTCTCCACACGCAGGGTTACATCACAATTGGTCTACATTGATTAACATAAAATAAATAAGGAAAAGATTACACAGTTAAAAAGTGATTGTACATTAAAAAAAAAAAAAAAATTTTACATACACAATTCTAGAATGTCACACAGGCATGTCATTTGAACTTTCACCCAATACTTTTAGAAATTGAACACAAACAAGCTGTTAAGGTAGCTGCCACAAATCAGGTGACCTTTGGCATTTGGACCACAGACAGTATCAGGTTTCTGCCAAGTACCCTAATTTAAAATGGACAAAGGTGAAGGTACCTCACAGCTGACTGTGGAATTCACACATATCATTGTTTAATAATGGACCAACACCTAAAGAGTTTCTGGACTGCCTGTCTCCATATTTTACACTAGGTAAAATGGAAAATTAATATTCAATGGTCCCCATCAATTTTCTATTGTATCATGGTGGCCTCCCTCATCCAAACCAGAATGGATAAGTCTAAGAGGTGTTAGCCCAGCAGTCATGTGATTAAAACTGCTTTCAGGGATTGCACCGTTATTACTCCAGGACCCTGAAGATCCATCAGAACCCTTTGTCATCAGCCAGCCTGAGAACCAGACTCTGAAACTAACTGTAAATCATCAAGCAACCTATGTATTTTACCTGCTCCAGTTTGAAAGTTCACCTGAAAATCAACCTCCTAGACATTCAAGTGGACGGAACTTCATTAAACTCTTCACTTTGCAATTAGTATTCAGCAGAAACTTAATACTGTCTGCAGTCCAAATGCCAAAATTCACACAATTTGTGGCAGCCACCTCAACAACTTGTTTGTGTCCAATTTCTAAAAGTATTGACTGAAAGTTTAGAGTATAATACTCTCCTGTACGTCAGCTTTAAATCATCAAATCTGTTCAAGAAACAACCATTCACCCCCGTGGGAGAACGGAAATCATATATGCGATGTTGCATTAATTTGTGGTGGGTCAGAATAAATAATAATCTTTATTTAAACTCGAAAAAGCTTTCTGCTGAATTATTTAATTGGAATACATACTCTAAATGTATGAAATGACACACCTATTCCTATACCTAAAACATACTGATTTATGGGCACAAAGTGATAGATACACTTTGTAACATCCAAGCTCCCCTGCGCCAGATTGGGGGAGTGCCCTGAGGGTTGCTGGAGAAACCCTCTCAGAACTACAAAGGTAAGCATTTACACAGCAAATACCCAGAAGTGCAAACTTCCTCTGGACAATTGCGCTGCACTAGGAACTGTAGCCACCTGGGGTGGCCACGTCCCGATTCCAAATGGACACTCTCAAAGAGAATTGGTACCAGGGCAGACACCCCGGCACCAGCGGAGACTAAAACAAAGGCAGGCCAACGGTTACCTAGGGCCCGCCCAGCGATTGGGGAACGACCCCGTTATTGGAGTGAATCGATACAAACGATTGGGACATGATCCAATTAATTGGGACCAAGTCCAGGGTCCGCCCAGAAGGGCGCGAAACCCTTTGGACCATAAAGCAGAGTCCCCAAGGTCAGAACAGTCTCTGAAGCTCTTGGAAGAACTCTTCTTCTTCAACTTCACCTTGGCTTTCGGCTCTCAGCAACGAGAGGCCCGCCAAGCACCAGCCAAGTAAGTCTAAGGTCAATGCACGCTATGAGATAGGCGCTCCTAGCTACTATTCTATACCAGTTCAAAGCCAGCAGTATCAGAACCGGACAACGGCCATTGTTCCTCTGACTGAGTGGGCACCCGAAGCTAAGTATAGGCTTTTGGTAGTAGTTGTAGTTTAGTGAGTAGAGTTTGTGCATGAGTAACAATTGACTGTGTGTGTAAATAAATATGCATTGATTTCAAACTTACTAACTGGTGTATCGAGTCATTGATCAGTATTCGGTTTTGAACCTTGTGATGGTATCAGATAGATACCTGGCGACTCTTGAGCAAAGGTAATTAAAACAGAGCAAATTAAGAAAAGCATAACGAGCAACATTTACTGGCGACTCTGGTGGGATTCGAATTAGAAGTGGCCCCCGCACTCCGAGAGAACCCAAAATTTGAATTAGAAATCCAATTTGAAACAGAAGAACCACAAGAGTTTAAACAGTACTGATCAATCCTTCAGAATTCGGAAGTGTGTTTATGCATGCGTACTAACAGGGATATAAGATAATCCTGAGAGATTTTGTTGCGTAAAACTGTCGGGAGTTTTGTAGGCCGGAAATTAACGTAAGCCGTACCCGTTTTTACATCACCGCTTTATCACCCCCTGTTCCAAATTTAGTAACGAACCCAGATATAGGAAAAATGGCAATGAAGGCTATGGAACGCCTTATGAACCCACAGGAATTTGAGGTTGCAGCGACCAGTAGAGTAGGTGAGTATCCCGTCTGGGAAGAGGAAATTAGGAAGTACCTCAAAGGGAAAGGATGGGCCCTTTAGAGCGAATTTTGCTCGAATGAAGAAACAGGTCCCGGGAGTATAGGACATACTTGGTGGGAAAACCTGTCAGAGATCTACAAGAAGAGCTTGGGAAAAGCTCGCAAGCCGATGGCAATCGTGTCCTGTTTGGCACAATTTCGAGGCACAGAGGAGGTCGTTAGGACGCTCCGTAGAGAGATAGAGAGAGATAGAATGAGTAAGCTAGATGTGAGTGATATAGAGAGAGAGAACAGCGAGTTAAGAGGGAAGTTAGCAGCAAAAGACAGAGAGGTGGATGATGCTAAGAGGGCACATCAGTCTTGTCTGGCGCACTTAAGCAGCTTCCACACCCAGTATGACAAGGCCTACCAGGACACACAACGTGCAGTCTTGGTAAGACAGGAAACAGAACGGCAGGTAGAAGCATTGCAGAAACAGTGCAATGATTTAAAAGCTGCCCTACGAGCACTCCATGCTTCCACAATGGAACAAAGGCAGAGCTCGGTAGACCACGCAAAGTGCCGGAAGCGAATTGCAGAATTGCAACCCCTGCTTTCAGTTCAAAATGGCTTTCAGAGAACATTCGGACCCCAACTAGATCAGGAAAATGGCCCAGATTGGTAGGAATTAAACGAAACAGCCCATAGATACGTACATGGAGCATGTGCGCAGGAGAAACCCCAGAAAAAGAGAGCACCCCAACCCCCCCATGAACAGGCAGAACGCACCCCCATGAATCCGGTATCCACACACCACAGGGCCGCAGCAGAAGGAGACACAGATTTCCTGTACACAACCCCCTTAACCATGACCCAATTACGGGACGCGTGCGATAAAATCACACCGTTCCTCCCCACTTCAGACCCCCACCAATTCTTCGTTAGGGTAAAGCAGCAGGCCACCATGTACGGCCTGGACGAGAGAGAGCAGATAAAGCTCACAGTTTTAAGCCTTGCCTTTCAGTCGTAGCAGCCCTTCCCGACCCACAGAATGTAGGAGGAGGCACCCTAACAGAGATGCACACAGCGATCCTTGATGGGATCGGCTATAACAGAGGAGACCCGGTAGAAGGCCTAAATAGATTCAGGCAAAAGAAGACAGAGCACTCCACAGCTTTTGCTGGACGCTTGTGGATTCATTTCACTGCAGTTTTTGGTGAATTAGCCCGTGCCCATTTGTCCCCAGATAACATGGCAAAATGGACTTGAATCTTGGTCACCCATGCAACAGAGGCAGGACAGAGAGCTTGCGCAAATTATGACCCCTCAGATGAGGCCCACAATGAGAAATGCGTTTTGAAAAGGTTATCCTGTGCTTGGGAGCAATCCGTTCAGAACAAGACCAATTTTAAGAAAGCAGAGGAAGAGCAGGCAGATGCAGATATGCATACAGTTAAAGCGCACCAGAACACCGCATGGATAAATGAGAGTAGGAACAGCCCACCCCAGACCAAATAACAAGAGTGTTACAACTGTGGACATTTCGGACACCTTGCACGAGAATGCAGAGAAGGCAGAGTCCGGGGTCAGCCCGTTGAATTTCTTTGGGACACAGGAGGGTCCCGCACCACACTCAATTCCTCCACGATGTTTCAGAAGGACACGTGGCCCACAACAGACACCATCACCCTCAGCGGCTTTACAGGCCACTTACAGCAGGGACACATCACAGCCCCTGTATCCATACAAATCGGCAATATCACCACAAAGCACCCCATAGTGTTAGTTGATCTGCCCCACACAGCAGAACACATTTTAGGGATCGGCTTTATGAGCTCCCACAACCTTTCATTTGATCCAGTCAACAAATGTGTCTGGAGAATGGCAAAAGCAGCATGAACCCCCGCCACGCTCACAGTAGGAGAATATGTAAATTGGATCAGCTCAGTTGGAGACTACTGGTTCGACCAGCAAACCATTAGTGCAGACAAACAGGTTAGGGCAATCCTGCAAGAACACAGAGCAGCATTTGCACAGCACAAGCACGACTGTGGCAGAATGGCTGGCTCTGTGCAGATTACAGGTCCTGACCCCAGACCCCAGAAATAGTATGGATTTCCCCAGGAAGCAGAGGGAGAAATCCCAAAAGTGATAGATAGCTTATTACACCAGGGCGTAACGGCTTCTGGTCCATTCCATTGGGTAAAGTGTGCCAGTACAAATTCGTATTCACATTTAAAGGACAGAAGTATACGTGGATGTGCCTTCCACAAGGCTTCCAACTCCCCCTCCATTTTCCACCGACAGTTGGCAAATGGATTAGCAAAATTTTCCCGCCCCGAATGTCTGGTCGAGTAATTAGACGACCTGCTACTACAGACCGACACAAAAGCAGAGCACATTTCGCTTCTAGCAGAACTCCTAGGACTCCTAAAAGAAATTGGATATAAGGTTAACCCCAAAAAGGCCCAGATTTTGGAAGAAAAAGTGATATACTTGGGAACAGTTATCACACATGGAAAGCGCGAGATCGAGCAGAAAAGGATTGACTGGATTGTCAAATTGCCCCTTCCCCACAATGTCGCAGCCCTCCGGTCATTTTTAGGACTGGTTGGCTGCTGCCGAAACCATATTGACGGTTTTGCCACTAAAGCAGCGTCCCTATCCAAACATCTTAATAAAAAGGCACCTTGGGAATGGTTTCCACAGCATACAGATGCCATGGATGCTTTAAAAAGAGCATTCAGCACAGCCCCCGCACTACAGGTCCCAGACCCTCGTTCCCCGTACGCTATCGAAGTAGCAAGCACCGACCGTACCCTTTCGGCCGTGCTCCTCCAGGAACAGCATGCCCAGTTAAGACCCGTAACATACGCATCATGAGTGTTTGACCCTGTCGAGCAAGGATTTTCTGCCCGTGAAAGGCACCTGCTCGCAGTGTTTTGGGCAGTACAGTACTTCTCATACATAACAGGACTCAACCCCATCACCATCCTTACAGAACACACCCCAACACAGCTTTTGTTAGACGGCGACTTAAAAATGGCAGTCAGCCAAATCCGAGCAGCTCGTTGGACCCTTCATTTACAGGGACGGGACATTACAGTAAAAAGAACAAAAACCCACACCTTCCTTGCAGACAATTTACAGCACCCAGGCACCCCTCATGAATGTGAGATTATCTCCACACAGCACAACACAGGCCCATTCATTCCAAAGACACCTCCCAGGAAGATAGGTAGTTTACCACAGAGACCCCAGCCCACAGACACGTGCGCACGCCTGAAAATCTATGTGGATGGCTCTTCCACAGTTTTAGATGGCAAACGCATAACAGGATGCGGTATTTATGTAGAGGACGCGCAGGGACGCGCCCCAGAAGAGATTTCCCTAAAGTTGCCAGGACACTTAGACTCGCAGGCATCAGAGCTGGCAGCAATAGCATATATAGTAGACCACCCCGACTCATTCCCCGCTCCAGCAGACATCTATTCCGACAGCCTGTATGTCTGTAATAGTTTAACCAAATTCCTACCCCTGTGGAAAACAAGAGGATTTGTTTCCGCAGACAGAAAACCCCTACCATTAGCCCCATTACTCCGCCATATTTTAAAGCAGGCAAAGGACAGGAAATACGGCATTGTAAAAGTTTGCAGTCACCACCGTTCTCCCCCCCTGGTAATGTTAAAGCAGACGCCCTAGCAAAGAAAGGTTCTAGACATGGTTATTTTTGGAACCCCCCCCCCCCCCCCCCCCCCCCCCCCCCCCCGAATGCACCCCAGTACACGCAGTTCAGGCCTCACAGACCAACATCCAGGATTTAGCCCAGTCACAGAAGCAGGACGAGAAACTCAGGGAAGTTTTAAAGGGAACCTTCCCAGCCCCTTGTGGTGGTATAACTAGGAGGTTTACGGTACCTATCTGCCATTGGTGCAGAGCACACGCTGCCCATTGGCTCAGGTTGGTCATGTGCCTCTCTGCTGATTGGTTGAGGCTAGTCATGTGACTGCTCACCCATTGGCCGAGAGGCAAGTAGACCCGCCTACGAGGCGGGGTATAAGAACCCGTAGGACCCAGCAGTCGGCCTTTCTCTGTAAGTCTGCTGTCGGGCACACAACTAGTTGATTAAAGCCTGATATACGACTTGAGTCCAATTGATGGTACATCACCCCTTATGACAAATTTAAGAATTCCATGACCACACATGACGATGTAATTCTAAAAGACAACCTTTATGTACTTCCAGAGCAGGATAGGAACCAACTCATTTGTTTGTTCCATGACAATCATGGACATCAGGGAATTGAACCCACTTTAGCCCACCTCAGACTTCTCTGTTGGTGGCCAAATTTAAAAGCCGATGTAACACACTATGTTGAGAATTGCTTGATCTGTGCCCAGAACAATCCGGACAGATACGCAAAGAAGGCTCAACTTAGCAACACCCGCCCCGTTAATGGCCCATGGACTAACCTCCAGATAGATTTCATAGGACCGCTACCCCCTTGCAGAAACGGATATAAGTATGTGTTGGTGGTCATCGACTCCTTCACAAAATGGGTGGAAGCATTTCCATCGCGCACTAATACGGCAAAGACCACAGCAAAAATACTAACCCACCACATCTTTACAAGATGGGGAGGGGACTCCCCCGCAGTACAGAGTCCGATCAAGGCTCCCATTTTACAGGATGAGTTGTGAAAAACGTCCTCACAATTTTCAAAAGTCCTCAAAAGCTTCACATCGCATACCACCCCAGTCAAGTGGTATTGTCGAACACATGAATAGGACACTAAAAGCCACCCTAAGGAAAATGGTCCAGCAGAATAATAGGAGCTGGGATTCAGGTCTCCCATTTGCCCTAATGTTTTTACGAAACACGGTATCCACGCCCACAGGATACACCCCCCACACCCTCATGACCGGACGCCCCATGAAAGGAACAGAATATTTATTAGGTTTAGATTTGACCAGCCCCGCAGTGACAGCCCTCACACACTAAAAAGCTGTACAACAGTTAATAGCAAATGTGAAAGTGGCCCAACTCTGGGGCCTCATGGTAGCATGGTGGTTAGCATCAATGCTTCACAGCTCCAGGGTCCCAGGTTCGATTCCCGGCTGGGTCACTGTCTGTGTGGAGTCTGCACGTCCTCCCCGTGTGTGCGTGGGTTTCCTCCGGGTGCTCCGGTTTCCTCCCACAGTCCAAAGATGTGCGGGTTAGGTGGATTGGCCATGCTAAATTGCCCATAGTGTAAGGTTAATGGGGGGATTGTTGGGTTACGGGTATACGGGTTACGTGGGTTTAAGTAGGGTGATCATTGCTCGGCACAACATCGAGGGCCGAAGGGCCTGTTCTGTGCTGTACTGTTCTATGTTCTATGTTCTAACTCGCAGCAGCTGTGAGAATGGGAACAAGGAAGACACAAAGCAAGGCTTGTTTCGACAAGACAGTGCATGCCACTGAGTTTGAAGTAGGGCAGCAAGTGATGCTTTCCCTATACAACCCGAGCACATTCCTTTCACCAAAATACTCAGGTTCGTAGTCATTTCGGACAAAGTAAGCCCCTCTGTCTACAAGAGCAAATAGCCTAATGGAAAGTCTGCGTGGTTTCACATGAACCAGCTTAAGGTTTATGGTTCGCAGAGCAACCACACACACCACATCCTGCTTGCAGCAGCAGACGACCACGCCCCGCCCACAGAAGACACATTCCTACCCTCCCCCAGCCAGTCCAGCCTGTCCTCAGACTCAACTTAGACTCCGCCCCCAGACACACGACTCCGCCTCTCCCCACCCCCAGACACCAGCGACAGCGACAGTGACTGCGAAAGCACTGACGACAGCCAAAGCACACCATGTTACTATCCCCCTGCACCAGGCCCCACTCCCAGTGACTCTGAGTACAATTCAAGTGATCCCTTCGAGATTACATACATTAAAGCCCCTGACCCAGACCCACCGTCCGACGATTACGGACTGAACTCAAGTAGCTCCAACCTAGACACACGAATCTGGCACCGAGACAATTCTTTCAGGCTCATGAGGAATGATGAGATGGACCCCAAATCGCCCCATGCAGCTTTGGCAAGACTTCTACAATCAAGAGTATGGCAGCCGGGAGAAGATGATGACATTGAGTCTGACTCCCACCACGCGAATCCCTTAGCGACCCTGTTCGCAACTGAAAACTGAGGTGTCCACATGATGTTTAAAAGGAACCGCTAGAGAGATACGGTGTCCTTTCTGATGAAACCTGCACGATGTTTGATGCATGTTTGTTTGTATGTGTTTGTTAAATGTTCAGTGTTTAGAATTTAACACAGCCCCACGCCACCACTCCTTTAACGCCCCCTGGCAGTTAATGGAACAAGTTTGTCCACGGACAACCGACTAGCTTATCAGCAGAAACCTCTGAGAATTTGCCCAGACACCAATTCATAATTGCTCTTCTAATTTGAAGGTAGAAGAGGCATTACTGCAATCCACCACGACGACTACATTCGTGCCCGTTCTTGCCGGTTACTCAGGCAGTGGAGAAACGGCACTTATTCCCGTCCTGCCTGACTGGTCAGCTAAGCTCGGGTAGAGCACATCCCGTCCTAGCCTGGGATTCCATCCACTTCTTACCCGCCATGTACATACGCAGTTTTTTTATTTTGTAATGCATGTCCTTGATGCCATAACGCCCCGTAGAGTTTTGATGATGTGTGTATGTAAAATTGTTTAGCTAAAAATATGTTGCACAGTTAAGGTCAGAGTAGAGCCTAATCATGCGTGCCCAGCTTGGTCAGAGAACAAAGATGATGCAGTAATGCGATCCTTCATGCTTCGCATTGAGGATCACAAGGAGGGAGTGTAGCCACCTGGGGTGGCCACGTCCTGATTCTAAAATGGACACTCGCAAAGAGTGCAGGGAAAAATGGACAGCACTAGGAAAACAAGCAGGTACAATGTTTCCTGTGGATTGGAACTTGCAGAGCCCAGACAGAACTGAAACTACAAGCCATTAGCAGAGTAATGAACTATCTCCGGGGAAAAAAGAGAAACATTTAAACAATTGGTACCAGGGCAGACTCCCCGGCGCCAGCGGAGACTAAAACAAAGGCGGGCCAACGGTTACCTAGGGCCCACCCAGTGATCGGGGAACGACCCCGTTATTGGAGAGAATCGATACAAACGATTGGGACATGGTCCAATTAATTGGAACCAAGTCCAGGGTCCGCCCAGAAGGGCGTGAAACCCTTTGGACTATAAAGCAGAGTCCCTAAGGTCAGAAAGCTCTCTGAAGCTCTTGGAAGAACTCTTCTTCTTCACCTTCACCTTTGCTTTTGGCTCTCAGCAACGAGAGGCCCACCAAGCACCAGTCAAGTAAGTCTAAGATCAACGCACGGTACGAGATAGGCGCTCCTAGCTACTATTCTATACC
This sequence comes from Scyliorhinus canicula, assembly GCF_902713615.1. Taxonomy (NCBI): domain Eukaryota; kingdom Metazoa; phylum Chordata; class Chondrichthyes; order Carcharhiniformes; family Scyliorhinidae; genus Scyliorhinus; species Scyliorhinus canicula. Next base: position 49,308,052 of record NC_052155.1, on the reverse strand, counting down.
AGTTCGAAGCCAGCAGTATCAGAACCGGACAACGGCCATTGTTCCTCTGACTGAGTGGGCACCCGAAGCTAAGTATAGGCTTTTAGTAGTAGTTGTAGTTTAGTGAGTAGAGTTTGTGCATGAGTAATAATTGACTGTGTGTGTAAATAAATGTGCATTGATTTCAAACTTACTAACTGGTGTATCGATTCATTGATCAGTATTCGGTTTTGAACCTTGTGGTGGTATCAAAAGGATATCTGGCGACTCTTGAGCAAAGGTAATTAAAACAGAGCAAATTAAGGAAAGCATAACGAGCAACAGAACCAACTGAAAATGAAATTTAAATTGCAAACTTTGGGTGGGTCAGTCAGGGTTATACCATCAGTTACTCTGAAAACATTAGAAGAATTAAAACTTCTTCAAAATCCTGGATAATTATTGTAAGGACCCAGACCATTCCCCCATCCCCCGCCCCACCTTACTCCTCATCCCCAATGGGATTTCTTGAACACCCTGATCCCCCAGGGAACTATCCCACTCTCCCAACTATTAATCTCCCCATGGTATTCCCCACCTCAGATCCCCCATGAGATTTCCCCCCACCTGCATGGGACACCTCCAACCCATCGCGGCCTGACTCATCTGTGACCAGACTCGACCCCTAACCCAGAACTCGACACCCCAACCCAATCCCCATGCTCCTGGCCCAGCCCCTATTCACTACCAACCCAAACCAAACCCTTCCCCTTATCCTCAACACCCAGCCCCCTACATGGTCTTCAACCGTCCCCCCAAAACTAACCTAACCCGCATGACCTCACCCAACTCCCCCAACCTGACCCACCCTCTTCTGATATCCAATCCCACCACACCTCTCCCCCAATGTCTGATGACGCCTCCCCCCCCCCCCCCCCCCCCCCCCCCACTGCTTACGATGTCCCATCTCTCCTTATATCTGACTCCCCCTACCTCTCTGATGTCCCCCACAATCTCTGATAGTCTTAGTTCACACCCCATGATGTCTGGAACCCCCCAACCCTCTCCCCCATGATATTTGAACCCCCCACCCTCCTTATTCGCTTTGCTGCCTCACCCACCACCCACTGAGGTCCGACTGAAACAGGCACAGAAGAAATTTGGCGTAGGGTAGTGGCCATGAAGTGGCATTTGGACACTGATTGCCACTCTGAGGAAGTTATGGCCCACAACAGCTACTCGAGGTGCAGCAACTCAATGAGAGATGCTCTTTGGTCTGCCCAGAACCTGCTGATCTTTCAGTGCGAAAGGCTTTTTCTTGAGTAAATTATGTAGATGGGCATATTCCAGTGCCCTGGACTATGTGCTGAGGAATGTATTAAAGCTTGGGGCAGCCGCTGCAAAGACTCAGTAGGGAAAGGCCACTGTCTAAAGTGTGGTGATATGCGCACAGGCATGTCCATGTATAACTGTACATATTTGCATCAATGTATATATTTGTATATAACAGCACCAGTGTACATAGTCACTAATACGTGTAGTGACAGTTATGACCTCCCGCCAGCAGGTAGAACCAGACAGCCATACAGACATATATATACCGGAGGTTAGACCAGACGCGGCACTTGGTAGGAGGACTGACAACGGGACAGTCACCTCTCTCCTTATCTTCACAATAATGTAGACAGAATTATTTGTACATTGAATTATATGGTTACCATCTTGCGTGTCAAGAATAAATACTTATAACAATCGCATTTTCATGTTCTTTGTGTTCCTTCATGATCAGGAGACCCATAGAACGCAACATAAAGGTCCTAACGTGATAGTATGAGGGATTGAAACTGTAAAACTAAACTCTTCAGGTTGAAATGAATATTGTACATATAAACAGCAAGTGTCCTGAGGCAATTCAATGCCTCATACTTTATTGAAAGAAACTGATCTGGTTTGTATTTTATATTGGGCGCGATTCTACGGCCATGCCGCACCAAACTTGGTGTCAAGACGAGGTTGTTGAATCCCGCAAGAGACTATCGTGAGATTTACTACGCTCAAAATGCCTTATGAAATTTAACAAAATCTCACACGATGTCGCGATCTGGATCTCGCCCTCACTGGGCGTGATCCTATCTGCATATTTAAATGAGCCATTAGGCCTATTTACCTATGTGTTTGCAGGATTCTCCCGGCGCCCAGGACCTAACGGCTGTTCCTGGGAGACCTCGCTAGGGTGCCACAAATCTGGGTCAGACGTAATTACACCTGGGGGGGGGGGTCTCCCAGACTATTAGAGACCCCAGATGGTCAGGGAAGGCAGGATGGTACCCTGATACTCACTCTGGCACTGGGAACCTTGGCACTGCCAGGGTGCCACGGTGGCAGTGCCAAGGTGTTCAGGTGCCCAGATGCCAGGTTGCAACGGCCAAGGATCGGGCCCAGATGGGCCTTATCAGGTGCAGGGAGATGTGGAAATGTTCCTCCTGAGGTTGGGGAGGAGGGTCGATAAAGTTGGGGGAGGGGAAGATTGGGGCAGCCAGATGAAATGGCGCCCCAATCTGCCAAGAGCCTTTCCTGCTGGGCTCGGCAGCACAAAATGACTCAAGCGCGCCCTTGGTGGAGAGAAACTCCCGAGGCCAATAAAAATCGCAAAATGCCGTTGAATAGTGAGGTATTTCTTGGTGCTGCAGCTGCTGAGAAAAAACCCACTAAAAGTGCCCAAAACCAGCCATAGATTTCTTTCCAGCTTGAATCGCGCCCATAATGTCAACTTTGAACTATTATGCAATGCATGAATAAAGTCAATTTTTCAGAAACATTTACTGAATTATGCAGTCAAAAAAATAAACAAATCGGAGCATGGAAAACACAGCGCATCATTGGGTTTGATTCTCCAAAAATGGGGCTATGTCCCCTTCTCACTCTAGACTTTCCAAAAAAAACCCAATTCACCGACCATCAGGGGGCTGGCAGGGACACGGGGAGGTTCACGCAGATTTGGCTGCAGATTCGGGCCCCCACACTTCCGGTTCCGAGTCCATACATGCTCACGGCGGCGGCCTCCAGCGGCCACGCCGTACGCGATGGCGGACTTAGCCGGCGGACCTGGAACAACAAGCAAGGTCCCGCTGATCTGCCCCGCGGCACTCCACATGACCCACCTGATCGCTGCCCCGGCCGCTCATAAGTGCCTCCCCCCCCGGTGCTTGATCCCCCCGCCCCCCCCCCCCACCAGGGTGGCCATGGACTCAGTCCGCAGCTGCCGGGCGAGTGATCCGACCGGCCAGACATGGTTAGAACCACACCATCAGGAATTCGGCCGGTCGGGACCGGAGGGCCTCTGGCAATGGCCCCCCCAGCTGTACCGCGTATATCGCCGGAGCAGCGCCAGGCCCGATTCGGTCGTAAACGTCGATTCTCTGCCCCCATGACAAACGCGATTTCGGCGCGGGGCTACGGTGAATCCAGCCCAATCTTTGCAGTAAATTTTCAAGTGCGCGTGTTACACAACATAACATTTGCCGAAAATATGCTTTGTGGACCCAGGGGAATCTGCTGTAATATTGTTGCTGTACTGTGTAATGTTTTGTCAGCAACCCTCAACTGCTGATTTCCAGACCTTCCAGGAATCTATCGAAAGAAAATAGACCCAGTTGACATAATTGACACTCTCTGCAGTGATTTATGGCTTATGACAGCTCAACACAAATATGCAAAACTCTGTTTGTTTTAGAGATGTGCTGCCAGCAGGAGTGGCAAAGTAAACACTTTTTTCCTCTGCCAAACAGATGCTGGATGGATTACCCTGTAGCTCTTGGCATTTTCCAAAGACCCGCATACTGTACTCGGTGGCTGTTCAACCAGGAAACAACTGGCAAATTTCCAGACAGACTTCTTGCTGGAATTTGACTCTCAGGTCTTTTTTATCATTGCTTTTCCCCTACGATCTCTCCTCGAGAGAAAGACTCTCCCTAGGGCATGAGGCCAGAGATACCTGTTGGCTTTAGGTGGCCTTCGAAAAATTGTGCACTACTTTGGCGTGAGCCTGGGCAGTGATGATGGCTGGCTGACTGTCAGTGGAGTGTCTACTGTAAGAAGATTTTGAGCAAGAAAAAACTATTTGTCCTCAATCCAATTCAACCTGGAGTCCAGGTACTATTCTCTCATTGAATTTCCTCCAAAGAATTCTATATATTCATCTATACTTTAGGAAACAAAGATTTCCTTTCCCTTGCCTCTCCTAAAAAGGTTATCTAGAAGTTGTTAACATCTCTCTAATCCTCAATCGTATATTGCAACAATCATTAGCCGTTCTCCTAGTTAAGAGAGCAATTGACCCCAACTCCTATACCCCAGGCATCTATAACACTGCTCCAAGAAACCTGTGGGAAAAAAACCTCTTCTTCTAATCTCTAGCTTTACGTAATGACTGTGAATGTTGTTCTTGTCCATTCCTGTTCCCGAGGGAGGGACACATTGAATAGAAAACAAGAAGAGACAGACCTAATCCAGGGGTGATACCAATTGTAGCTATCCTACAGCAACCTGAGTGAAATCAGCTAATACACAGCAGGGGCAACATCTGCCAAGTTATGTTTTCGGGCTGATACTTGGTGCTTGCGAAGTAGTGCATGCCCTAAGCGGGAGATGCGAGGCTGACTCGAAATTGGGCCTTAGTATTCATTAACATTTCATTTCATGACTGTCAGTGAAGACAATTCTAAGCCTCATGTGCTCATATGAAACTGTTGTAACTTGACCACAAAAAAGTAGTCGAAACTCGTTGCTAATGAAGTTACTAAATAAAGTTAATCTTCTTTAATATATAAAAATAACAAGGTTTAAAATACAGCATGGACTCCAAAACGGGAATAACTAGCTAAAGATCAAAATAACTGTAACAGAATACAATTAGAACTAATGATATCTAAATACAAATATACACAGGTAACAACAACAATAACTAATGATGCTGCAGCACTTACTGATGACATCAGCAATGGATTTAATTAAGAAGATGCATAATAATAACATTCTATAACAGAAACTATTTACTTTTTTTTGCATTGAATTTAATCTGTTAGCTGTTTTCCAAATTCCCAAAGTATGTTCAAACCTCCTACTGCATATCCAATTCAGCTTTGTAGTCTGATCCTTAATTAGCCTGGTATCACGTTAAAAATTAACTAATCTTAATCGAGCTCTGGATCATTTATAAAGATATTAAAGAGGCCCCAAGACAAACTTCTGTGGGACTTCACTGGTAATCTCCCAGACTGATGACAATCATGTACCCAGGGTGACCAATCTTAAAAAAATTCTTTCATGGGATGTGGGTGTCATTGGCAAGACCAGCATTTGCTGCCCATCCCTAATTTTACTTGAACTGAGTGAGCCATTTCGGAGGGCAATTAAGAGTATGTGGAGGGGTAGGTGGGGAGTGGAGGGGGGGAGGGAGGTGGGAGTAATGTAAAAACAGGTGGCTGGTAGAATTTGTCATGTCCATTACCTACCCACCTCTTCTAGTAGCCTGCCTGGCCTTGGCCATTTGAGGCCCATAAGTGTCCAATTGGCCAATTCAGGGCCTTCTAATTCTCACTACCCCAGGGTCCACCAGACTGATTTCTGATGGCAGAATTGTCATATGAGGAGAGATTGGGTTGACTGGGCCTGTATTCAATGGAGTTCAGGACAATGAGGTGGGATATCATTAAAACATATAACATTCTGACAGGGCTGTGGGTAGACTGGATGCAGGGATATTGTTTCCTATGGCTGCGGCACGGGTCTAGAACAAGGGGCCACAGTCTCAGGGTATGGGGCAGACCATTTAGGACTGAGACAAGGAGAAATTTCTTCTCTCAGAGTGCAGTGAATCTATGGAATTCTCTACTATATAAGGCTGTGGAGGCAAAGCCGCTGAATACATTTAAGAAAGAAATAGATATGTTTCTAGACACTAAAGAGGTAAGGGCGCATGGTGAGAAAGCAGGGGCATAGTGTTGAGATAGAGGATCAGCCATGTTGAATGGTGGAGTATGCTCGAGGGGCCGAATGGCCTACTCCTGCTCCTATTTTCTATGTTTACGAGCAGCCCGGTATCCTCGTGGCCTGATTAAGGGTTCTGGAGTAGGGCACCCAGCAAGGGACACACCTGCTTAGAACCCTCCCTTCCCCCCCCCCCCCCCCCCCCCCCCCCCCGCCCACTAACCTCATTGCCCCCTCCTCACAAGAGCTTGCCTGACAGGCCCCAGTGAGATCGTCGACTTACAATTACTCTGGGCCAGCAACTGCACCTGCTCCAGAGCCTCCTGCAATCCCACCAGGGCAGGGCTGCTGGCCCTGTGATTGGCCTCGGAGTGGAAACAATAACCTCAGGCAATTACTTGCCTGAGAACCATAAAAATCTGGTTGTGGCCTCCCAGGACTGTGGAGGTAGATGCCTTCAAATTTCCAGATGGTTGTTGAGGCCACGATCTGTGAATTAAATCACGGCCATGGTGTTCCGATACACCTGCTGCCCTTGTCCTGGTATAATGGACATTTATTGTGTCCATAAAGACGTGGATGGCACTGAAACAGTTAAATGCTTAAGGGGGAGAAAAACCTTATAATGTTTTCAGTTAATCTCAAAGAAGGTGAACTACAGCTGCAGCCTGGCCCTTTGAAAGCTTCCTTTGCTTGTCCCATTCATGTTTATCAATCAGGTTTAATTTTAGGCTTTGATTTCCAAAGTTAAACTTGGTATAATGTTACATGCGGCATGTCGGGTGCAATGCACCAATTTAGTGTCTTTTGCCTGACAGGCACATAGAAAGAATGCAAAGCAATGTATCGTGAGAGAATTCCGGGGATGGTTCAAGTGGGTGGCAGCTCCTCCGATACGGAGCAGGCTGCAGGAGGCAGGGGGCTGTTGAGAAGGTGAAGGAAAGCATAAAGGTTACAAATAGCAGCTCTTATCATTGTATTATATTGTAACCCACAGAATACATAGACCTTTATATCACACACCAGGTTATTTGTTCATGTCTGCTCAAGTGTTCTCACGTTACAAAATTGCTTGTTTCCCGCAAATGTATGAAATTTTAGAATAACTCCATTCAGGGCATTAGTGTTCAGCTCAAATTCCATCTCAACGCTGCTCGCTGGAGCTGTTTATCTACCCCCCTCTCCCACCCCTCTCTTGCACTCTTTTAATTTCTGCTGTCTCCATCTCCTTCATTGTCTGTTTGCCTAAGTGTGTGTCTATCTCTCACTTTCAAAATATGCCTTTCTTCTTTGCTTTTCTCTGTCACTCTCTGCCTTGCTGCTTTGTGCATTTCTTTCTCCCCTATGTGAGTGTGGGGGCCGGTTTAGATGGGTTGGGGGCTGGTTTAGCTCAGTTGGTTGGTCAGCAGGTTCATGATGCAGAGCAAGGCCAACAGCACAGGTTCAATTCACAAGGCTGAGGTAATTCATGAAGGCCCCGCCTTTGCAACCTTGCCCCTTGATGAGGTTTGGTGATGTTCAGGTTAAATCACAAAGGGGAAAGTAGCCTACGGTCATCTGGGACTATGGCAATTTGTGTGTGGGGCAGTCTAATATATTTCCCTCTCATTGTCTGTTGCTCCGTCCCCTCGGTGTCTGCATATGCTTTTCCTTTTCACAATGTTCATCTCTATGTCCTTTTCTCCTCTCGTTGAATATGTATGCCTCTCTGCCTTACTGTATCTCTCTTGCTCTGTCTCTGGTGCACACAAATGGACAAAAACTTGCTTTCTGCTGCACTTTGCTAAATTTATGGTAATAAAATGGGAGATGTTTTTGAGAAAATTCCAGGTGATAATATTCTGTTGTTATTCCGGAGCATTCAACTCATGTGCAGTATGCTGTGATATTACAGCCTTTCAAAATAGTTGGATAGGTATTGGGAACGCAATTAGAGGTTATAGGTTTGGTTAAAAGCAGAGAAAATCACATCTTCCCTGGGCATAGTCTTTTTGCTATTATTCTTATTAAGGCTGAGTTAGATTCTTGCTTGACAAGAGAGTCAAAGGTTATAGCGGAGAAGAAAGTAGAGGCCACAATCAGATCAGCCATGACCTTACAAAATGGCAGAGCAGGCTTGAGGGGCCAAATGGCCAACTCCTGCTCCCAATTCATGTGTTCATATATAACCCCTTTTCTCTGTTCTTGTGTTAATGATCTATAAGTTATAGCCCTTAGTCACCAGTTCACCAAACAGTACAAATTGTTTGTTCTGAGTTATCCCTTATTCAAAACCCTTCCTAATTCAGAACAATGCTACCAGATCTTTCTTAACTATTTCTAGCCCAGTGATGAGTTCCAGATTCCCAAGTCTAATAACTTTCTTCTTTCACCACCTCCATGGCTTCGACATATTTCCTAAAGTAAGATGTGTAAACTGGACACAGTGCTGCAACTGTCGCCTAATGAAGGTCAGTAGTTCTAGGGATCACAGTATGTTGAATTATAACAACCTAAATTTTAAAAGGTTTATTATAAAAGATAGTGATCTTCCCGGACCCTTAAATCCTAATTTAGAATGTTCCGATAGATCATCTCCATGTGTTAGATTTCCTTTGGGTGGTTGACCTTCCCTGGTGTTAAATCTTCTTCTGGTGGTTCATCTTTTCCATCAGGTAGATCTTCTTTAGTGACAAATGTTCTTGAAGTGCTAGATCGTCTTGATAGTGGGGGTCCAGCCATGGTAATGCCATTGCATGTCAAGGAGTGATGGTTAAATTCTCTCTTGTTGGAGATGGGCATTGCCTGGCACTTGTGTGACGCGAATGTTACTTGCTGCATGTGAGTCCAAGTCTGGATCTTGTCCAGGTCTTGCTGCATCTGGACATGAACTGCTTCAGTGTTTGAGGAGTCGCGAATGGTGCTGAACATTGTGCAGTCATCAGCGAACATCCCCACTTCTGACCTTATGATAGAAGGAAGGTCATGGATGAAGCAGCTGAAGATGGTTGCGACCTGACAGGGCAAACACTGAGAGGTTGTTTCCCCGACTGGGAAATCTAGAGCACAGGGGGACAGTCCACACTGAGTGACCAGTTGTCTGAGTTACTCGATCGTGGCAGGAGCGCTGCACCATTTGGCGAGGAGTAGTGAAATTTGAGGAAAGGTGGTGTAAAAAGCATGGATAGTCCTAGAGAGGTGAAAAGAAAAAAATTAAGTTTTAAAATGTTCATTAAATATTCTACAGCTTGAAAAAGACATCATTTTTCGATGAGATTATTCTTGTTATTATTAATCCTGATGAAATGAGACAAGAGTTGACAAATTATCGCTTCACCTTTTAAAAGAAAAATCAAAGCTCTACATCAAGGAGTTTCATTTACTTCAGAATCAAACATTCACAAATCGCTTTGATAGATGAAGAGCACAGAAGTTGTTAAAGTTTGATACTTTATGACTGAGGACTGTACCTTACAGGTAAACTCCAGCTTGTTTTATTGATGCTGAATGTTGTCAATGGCCTTGTTTCTGTCTGAAGTGCCATTTTTTGATCTGTATAATAGTTTGCTGTTGGCTTGTCACATTGATTAATGGCAGATTAATAACTATATCCGCTCATTCCCAATTTCCTAATTCAAAGACCGTCTCCTCCAGAGACAAAGCACTTAGGATAGCAGCCAGGAGTAGGAAGCTGATTCAAAATTTGGGAATGTCTGAATTACACAATCTTCCCAAGTGGACTTCAACAGTTCAGGAAGGCAACTCACCACCACCTTCTCCAGCGATTGACAATAAATGCTGACCTTGTCAATGTAAATATTTTGAGGATAAATATAAAAAAGCAGGTTTGATCTTTTTTCCCTCCCTAGCCCAGCTATGGAGTGCTACTGATTGATCCACACCAGGAATCCATTCCATTATTCAAATAACAATTCTTCGGAGATTCCTAAGGGCAAAATCTTGTGGCGGTGACAGGGTTCTTCTGGAAACTTAGGGGGCAAAGGTTTTGAAACCTCAAACATGCACAAACAAGTTTAGCCTGAATTGCCCTGCCCTGGTGGGGAAACTAGTGGAGAAAAATCTGGAGTAGAGAATCTATCTCCACTTGGAGAGGCAAGGTTTGATTAGGAATAGTCAGCATGGCTTTGTCAGAGGGAGGTCATGTCTAACAAATTTGATTGCATTTTTGGAGCAAGCGACTAAGTGTGTGGATGAAGATAGTGCAGTTGATGTAGTTTACAAGGATTTCAGCAAAACATTTGACAAGGTCCCACATAGAACATAGAACAGTACAGCACAGAACAGGGACTTCAGCCCTCGATGTTATGCCGAGCATCGTCCGAAACCAAGATCAAGCTATCTCACTCCCTGTCATTTTGGTGTGCTCCATGTGCCTATCCAATAACCGCTTGAAAGTTCCTAAAGTGTCCAACTCCACTATCACAGCAGGCAGTCCATTCCACACCCTAACCACTCTCTAAGTAAAGAACCTACCTCAGACATCCCTCCTATGTCTCCCACCCTGAATCTTATAGTTATGCCCCCTTGTAACAGCTACATCCACCCGAGGAAATAGTCTCTGAACGTCCACTCTATCTATCCCCCTCATCATCTTAGAAACCTCTATTAAGTTGCCTCTCATCCTCCTCCGCTCCAAAGAGAAAAGCCCTAGCTCCCTCAACCTTTCTTCATAAGACCTATCCTGCAAACCAGGCAGCATCCTGGTAAATCTCCTTTGCACCCTTTCCAATGCTTCCACATCCTTCCTATAATGAGGTGACCAGAACTGCACACAATACTCCAAATGTGGTTTCACCAGGGTCATGTATAGTTGCAGCATAACCCCGCGGCTCTTAAACTCAAGCCCTCTGTTAATAAACGCTAACACACTATAAGCTTTCTTCACGGCTCTATCCACTTGAGTGGCAACCTTCAGAGATCTGTGGACATGACCCATGGGAGACTTATAAAGAAGGCAATTGCATATGGGATACAGGGGAACTTGATAAAGTGGATTCAAAGCTGGCTGAGCAGTAGAAGACAGAGGGTAATGGCAGACGGCTGCTTTAGTGACTGGAAGCCAGTGCCCAGTAGCGTATCACAGGGATCTGTGCTGGGTCCTCTATTTTTCGCCATTTATATAAATGTCTTAGATGACTATGTGGGGGGTAGGATCAGCATGTCTGTGGATAACACAAAGGTTGGCTGGGTGGTTAACAGTGAGGCTGAGAGTCTTGGGTTACAGGAAGATATAGATGGGATGGTCAAATGGGCAGAAAAATAGCAGATGGAATTTAATCCTGAAAAGTGTGCGGTGTTGCACTTTGTAAGGAGCAATTTGACAAGGAAATATTCAATGAATGGCACCACACCGGGAAGTCCTGACGAACAAAGAGACCTTGGCATGTTTGTAAATAAATCTATAAAGGCAGAAGGGCAGGTAATAGGGTGGCGAAAAAGGCATATGGTACACTTGACTTTATCAATCATGGCATACATTACAAAAGCAAGGAAGTCATGTTGGAGTTATATAGAACATTGATGAGGCCACAGCTGGAGTACTGTGTGCAGTTCTGGTCGCCACATTATAGGAAGGATGTGTTGCACTGGAGCGGGTAGAGAGGTGATTCACCAGGATGGTGCCTGGGATGGAACATTTTAGTTATGAAGAGAGGTTCAATAGCCTTGGATTGTTTTCTCTGGAGCAGAGAAGACTGAGGGGAGACGTGATTGAGGTGTACAAGATCATGAGGGGCATGGACAGGATGGATATGGAACAGCTGTTCTCCTTCAGTAAAGGGTCGGTTTGGAGGGGCCACAAGTTTAAGGTGATGGTTGGGAGGTTCAGAGAGAATTTGATGAGAAACCTTTTACTCAGAAGGTGGTGACTGACTGGAATGCACTTCCTGGAAGAGCAGTAGGGGCGGGTTGCCTCACATCCTTTAAAAAGTACCTGGATGAGTACTTGGCACATCTTAACACTCGAGGCTATGGGCCAAGTGCTGGCAAATGGGATTAGGATTGGCAGATCAGGTGCCTTTCATGCGGTGGTACAGACTCAATGGGCCGAAGGCACTGCACCTTTTCTGCACTGTATTTTTCTGTGATCCAGCAAAATCTGGTAGGTGCGGAAGTGGCTGCCAAGGCCTATTTGCACCCAGAAGGTTCTGCTACAAGGAAAACAGGATACTGCAGACAATTGAGATTTGGATGAATTGTTTCCCTCCCCTTGTGCTTCCTCTCTGCCTCTAACAAGTGCCTGCTTTCAAAGGAGGTGCGGTTTTTAATTTGTTGCTCCATGTGCAGTGAGCTCATTTCAAGACTCATAGTCGATTCCAAATCTCCTAAGCAAAGACTTTAGAGTATCTTTGTCACAATCCCTTTGATTACCATGAGAGCACACAGAAGATCTGCGTTGATAAGTGAATGTCAGGCATTCTGGCTACAGGAACAGTCCAACTCAGTTGTGTCTGTCTCAATATGATGTGGATGATTGGCATGCCAGCTTGGGCGAACACCTCAGTGTCTGGTATTTTATTCTGCCGTTTGATCTTCGAAAGTTCCCAAAGGCAGCTTAAGTAAAAGTGGTTGATCTTTTTGGCTTGATGCCGGTCCACAGCCCAAGTTTTGAATACATAGAACAGAGTGGATAGGGCTATTGCTCCATAGACTTTCAGTTTGGTAGGCAGTCCTGCTGGTAAGGCTAACATAGAAATCATTTGCAGAGAACAATATTCAAATAGGTTGAGAGAGGAAACAATCCAGGTGCACAGATTACTGAAGCTAATAATGTAGAGAAGCTGCAGCTGAAGCTAACACTAACAGAATATTTGGATGTATTAATAGAATCATTCAGTATAAATCATCAGACATCATTCTCTCACTGTACAGGTTGCTGGCCTGAACAAATTTACAGTCTTGCCCAGTAGTGGCCACATGATGGGTGATATAGTGGCTTTGGAAAAGGTTCAGAGGAATGAATAATCAGGATGCAAGTGCCTAATCAGGGTGTTCCAACCAACATGAGTGTGGGCAGGTTTGATGAGCCAGCTTGTCTTTTCCTGTCTGTCAATTTTGTATTTTTAATATATTGGATAATCTGTTTTAGTGATTTAACCAGTTGCAATGCCCATTCTTGAAGTGTGGAAGCAGCTTTGAACCTTCAAAAGGAAAGTGGATAAATACTTGAAGGGGAAAATCAACCACTGGGGAAAGTCTATTTCTCTGATGATCCCACTTGAGCCAATGCTTTCACCCTATCCCCATAACCCAGTAACCCCACCTAACCTTTTGGACACTAAGGGTCAATTTTATCATGGCCAATCCACCTAACCTGCACATCTTTGGACTGTGGGAGGAAACCGGAGCACCCGGAGGAAACTCATGCAGACACGGGAGGAAGTGCAAACTCCACGCAGGCAGTCATCCAAGGCCATAATTGAACCCGGGTCCCTGGAGCTTTGAGGCAGCAGAGCTAACCACAGTGCCACTGCGCCTTGAACCTTCCAGGGAAAGGAAACGATTTGTCAGGATTTGTCTGTATTAATTGAATCATAGAACTTGTGACACAAAAGAAGGTAATTCTCATTGAGCCAATGTTAATTCTGCCATGGAGCCAAATAGATCTTAAAGCACAGGAACCATCCATTCAGCCGAGTTTATACTCTTCAAAACCTTTTTCCCCCTCACAAACCTGCACCCGTCCTCCCATCCCCTCCCATTCCCTCTGTTTCATTCTCCCATATATATGCATCAAATCTCTCTTTTAACACTAATCTGTTCAACCACTGCAAATTCTCATTTTTCTCCATGTAATATTTACAACATTTCCATTGCGTAGAATCATAAAATTTTGAGCTCGACTGTTTCGCCCACCTTGCCTGTACTACTTCTTTGAAAGAGCTATCCATGTGGCCCACTCCTCTGCACTTCCCCATAGCGTGAGAGTTTATTATTTCTAACCATGACTCACTGATAGAACTCTGAGTCAGAAGGTTCAGAAACCACCCCAGAAACTCAAGCACAAAATCCAGGAAGCCACTAAATACAGTAACGAGGGAAAGCAATGGCAGAGGTGTTGAAATTTGCATTTCTTTTGTTTAATTTAGAGTACCCAATTCTTTTTTTTCCAATTAAGGGGCAATTTAGTGTGGCCAATCCACCTACGCTGCACATCATTGGGTTGTGGGGGTGAGACCCACGCAGACATTGGGAGAATGTGCTAACTCCACAGTGAGGGTGACCCGGGATCGAATCCCGGTCCTCGGCACTGTGAGGCAGCAGAGCTAACCACTGCGTCACTGTGCCGCCCTGTAGTGTTGTATTTCAATTGTAAAATTTAACTGAGGCTATTTGTCCTCTTATAAACCACATGGCAGTATTGTGAAAAAGCGCAGGGGAGATCTTCCTGTATTCCGGCCAATATTTAACCCTTAACTGACATATTTCTGGTCATTATCTCATTGTTATATGTGGGATCTTGCTGATAAGCAGGAACAGCAAAGATCGCAAATCTTGTTGCATATGTGTATCCTGTCTTTACTTTTATCAGTGATGCATCCCATTTCTCAATAAAGTGAGTGGTTGCTCGTTCATTAGTGAATGACACTTGGCAAGTCTGCTACTTAGTCCTACATGTATTGAAGTGGATTGCGGCATAATTTTGATATATGGAAGCTTTAAGTGAAACTGAGTGTACCACCCTAGTTGTAGAACAGATAAATGGAGAATGCCTAAAGGTGGATAAAGGCTGAGGAATTAGGACAATGAACTGCGAACATCAGAAGCCTAAGGCATTCGGTAGATTTTAGTTAACATTTTTGCATTTTAAGTTTCCTGGTTTAGATCTTCATTTAATTTTCCTTGTCCTTTACCAGTACCTAAAACAGAACCTCTCAGACTGTGCACCCTGGTGCAAGGAGGATATAACATGGCATGACGTAATGGAGTCAGCAAAATAGAGGGAGGGAGGGAAAGAGGATTGTGAAGAGAGAGAGGGGAATAAATACTGTACCTTACACTTCAGGTTGCATCCTTGTCTCAGTTGACGGCATTCTTGCCTCTGAGACAGAAGGTCAGGGTTTAAAGTCCTATTCTAGAGACTGGAATACATAGAATCGTAGAATGCCTACAGTGTAGAAGGAGGCCATTCTGCCCATCACGTCTTCACAGACTCTCTGAAACAGCACCCTAATGAGGCCCACTCCCCCACCTTAACCCCACATAATCTTAGGTCACCAAAAGACCAATTAGCATGGCCAATCCCCCTAACCTGCACATCCCTGGACACTAAGGGGCAATTTATATCATGGCCAATCCACCTAACCTGCACATCTTTGGACTGTGGGAGGAAACTGGAGCACTCGGAGGAAACCCACGTAGACACGGGGAAAAAATGCAAACTCCACACAGTCACCCAAGGCTGGAATTGAACCCAGGTCCTTGGCGCTGTGAGGCAGCAATGCTAACCACTGAAATACTGTGCCGCCTAATCATGGAAAATGACAATTTCAATGCAGTTCTGAGGAGGTGCTGTCATGTCAGAGATGCAGGCATCAGATAACATGTTAAACTGAGGTTATTGTGGTGGCAAAGTTCTGTCAACAGCTGGTGTCGCCTTTTGCATCAATCGTCAGCTCGGATTTCCCACTTAGTGTGATTGATGTTGTTGGTTTTCATATTTCTTTAGCTAGCATCCTTGACTTGAAGCTTTGGGTGTCCTTCTAGTCTCCAGGTATGGGCTACCTCCACATATAGCCTATCCTTGGAGATGCAGCCATCTTCTGTTCTGTGCGCAGGCCCGAGCCAGTGTTTGATTAGCGCCAGCATGCTTGGGATCTGTCCCTGTAAAGGAAATTATTGAACCTTTTTTCTTGGTAGGTTTAAGGTATCCAGGCCTCACTGCCATACAGCAATATGTTGAGGATATAGGCCTTATAGATACGTATCATGGTCCTGTGGATCAGTTTGTTGGTTTTCCTTGCCCGTTTTGTTAGTCAGTCAAAGTTGTTGGCTACCTTTCAAATGTATGTGCTGAGCTCCTCACCAATAAATAGATTTGTATGTTACAGTGGATCCAAGGTTCTGGAATTAGTTGACTGCTTCCAGTGAGGTGTTGTTGTGTCTGATCACAGGCAGAGACATAGCACTCTGTCCATAACTGTAGTGTCATTAACAATGATGGTGAGGGAGAAAATGACACAAGCATGGGACAGACAGTCCATGAGCCTGGAGCTGGGCATCTCTCTAGGCAAGTAATACATCATCATCAGCATCCAGAAGTTCTCAGATCAGGACACGCAACGCATGTGCCTCGGCTTTCAGTCTTGATAGGTTGAGAATTTTCCCATCTGATACACTCCATCCATGTCAGCAGGGAAAGTATATGTCAGAGGAAAAGGTACAAAATACAGTAGTCATGACCCAGCCCTGTTTCATCCCATTCCTGGTCAGTGATGCGCCTGAAAAGCAGCACACCACCACGTGGCATGGCCAATAGAACCCGAGTGACCCCACTCCCATGATCTACTCAGCAAGGCCTAATGCGATCTTGTGAGACATTGCGATGTAAATGGGCAGGATTAGCTTTTGGCAAATCTGCATATTAGTGCCAGACAGCTAGCCTCACTCTAATTGGATTGGATTGGATTGGATTTGTTTATTGTCACGTGTACTGAATTACCGTGAAAAGTATTTTTCTGCGAGCAGCTCAAACAGATCATTTAGTACATGAAAAGAAAATAAAAGAAAAAGAAAAATGCACAACAGGGCAACACAAGTACACAATGTGAATACATAGACACCGGCATCGGGTGAAGCATACAGGAGTGTAGTATTAATCAGGTCAGTCCATAAGAGGGTCGATTAGGCGTCTGCTAATAGTGGGGAAGAAGCTGTTTTTGAGTCTGTTTGTGCATGTTCTCAGACTTTTGTATGTCCTTCCCGATGGAAGAAGTTGAAAGAGTGCTATGCAGTTTCCCAAGGCACCTGAGACATTGGGATCTATCCCCTTTGCCATGCAGACCTCGGGCAAGCGCCGTTCAGTACTGGTCTCCACAAGTGGGGACCAGACGGAATGGCACCTGTAGGGGGTTTCCCAGGGGATCAGAGGCCCCCAGGTGCATGCCTATTGGGTAGGGTGGTACCCTGGCACTGCTGGTGCTACCTGGGCACCCTGACACTTCCAGCCTGGCACCATGGTGGTGCCAGGCTAGGTACCAGCTTGGGACTGCCAAGGTGCCCAGATGGACTGCCAGCTGCAAGGACACTGCAAGGGTACCAGGTTGGCACTGCCAAGATGCCAAGCTGTTTTTGTTTTTGTTGCAAGGTGGTGATTTGGCTGGCGCGAGTGTTAGGGGAGTGTGGGGGGGTCCCTTCATAGTGAGTTAGGGCTTGGGTGGGGTTGGGGGCTCCAGAGATTGGGGTGGCATTTAAAAATAGCGTTCCATTCTCTCGATACACTGAGGAGTTCAGTGCAGAAAATGGGGCTATGTGTAGCCTTAGCCATGCGTTCCCTGCTGAGGGCTCCCTATCTAACCCAAGTGCCGTTTGATAGCATTGTGTTTCTTGGCGCTGCGAGCACCGGGAAACACGTGGCTAAACATGCTCACTATGGGACTTGGTTCCCGTTCAATTAAATTGTACCCAGGGTGGGTAAGAGACCTCTGCAGACTTTGAGACTGTCCTAAAAGCTTTTTAAACATATTTTGACCTGAAACAAAACATTGTGCTTGAACAGATGCACATTACTAAAAGGTCCCAAAGACCAGGGTTGTCTGGAGTTACATCGAGACATACATGAAAAATAGAAGCAAGAGTAGGCCATTCGGCCCTTTCGAGCCTGCTCCGCCACACATTGTCATCATTGCTGATCATCAAGTTCAATACCCTGATCCAGTCTTCCCCCCATATCCCTTGATCCCTTTAGCCCCAAGAGCTATATCCAATTCCTTCTTGAAATTAAATGACATTTCAGCCTCAACTACTTCTTGTGAGAGTGAACTCACAGATTCACTATTCTCTGGGTGAAGAAATTTCTCTTCACAGCAGTACTAAAAGGTTTACCCCTTATCCTCAAACTATGACCCCTAGATTTGGACACCCCACCATTGGGGGCATTCTTTCTGAATCTATCCTGTCTAATCCTGTTCGAATTTTAAACGTTTCTATGAGATCGCCTCTCAATCTTCTGAACTCCAATGAATATAATCCTAACCGATTTAGTCTCTCCTCTTATGACAGTCCTGTTATCCCAAAAATCAGCTTGGTAAACCTTTGCTGCACTCCCTCCACAGCAAGAACATCCTTCCTCAGATAAGGACACCAAAACTACACACATTACTTCAGGTGTGGCCTCACCAATGCCCTATACAATTGCAGTAAATATCTTTATTCCTATACTCGAAGTTCTCTTGTTATGACGGCCAACATACCATTTGCCTTCTTTACTGCCTGCTGTATCTGTGCGCTTACTTTAAGCGACTGATGCAAGAGAACACCAAGGTCTCGCTGAGTATCCATCTCTCTCAATTTACACCCATTCAAATAATAATCTGTTGTCCTATTTTTGCTACCGAAGCAGATAACCTCATATTCATTCACATTATAATGCATCTGCCATGCATATGCCCACTCACTCAGCCTGTCAGATCCCACTGAAGCATCTCTGCATCCTCCTCACAGCTCACCCTCCCACCCAACTTTGTTTCATCTGAAAATATGTGAGCGGTTGGGGTCCTAGCACAGTCCCCTGAGATACCCCACTCGAACTACCTGGAAATTGGAAAAAGACAGATTTATTACAAATTGTTTCTACCGACCTATATCACCCAGCTAGTTCTTGCAGATATGGTGCATTGAATGAGTAACTCATTCATAACCATATTGTCATTGGAGTCCATGAGGAAAAGCGCTTGGACTTTTAATCGTCTAAGGATGACTTCCCTCTCGATCAAGTGATTCAATGATGTATTCCGCACTCACAGACTAAATCGAGAGTAAATCATTGCAACATTGAACACAGGAACAGGAGTAGGCCATTCAGCCCCTCAGGCATGTCCCACCATTCAATGAGAACATAGCTGATCTCTGGTCTAACTCCATATACCTGCCTTTGGCCCATAATCCCTTAATATCTTTGCTTAACAAAAATCTATCTCAGATTCAAAATTAACAACTGATTCAGCTTCAACTGTTGTTTATGGGCGAGAGTTCCAAACCGCTACCATATTTTGAGTGAAGAAGTGCTTCGTAATATCTCTCCTGAATGGTCTGGCCCTAAGTTTTAGACAATGTCCCGTAGTTTTAGAATATCCAATCATGGAAATAGTTATCTTTATCTTCCCTGTCTTTTCCTGTTAATATTCTGAAGACTTCGATGAGATAATCCCATAAACTTCTAAATTCCAGCAAAAACTGTCCTAATTTGTGTCATCTCTCATCATAACTTAAATCCTGTAGGCCAGGCTTCATTTTTGTAAACATATGTTGCATTCCCTCCAAGGCCAATATATTCTTCCTAGGTTGTGGTGCACAGTGAGGCACTGGATGACTCCTTTAGTAGGGTAGGCTCAAGGGTGGCCCACTCAAAAGCCCATCAAAAAGATCAAAAGGGCATGAAGTGCCACAGCAGTCAACTTGGGATGATTTCGCTGTGGTGCAGAGAAACAGTACAATCCAAGATTTCCCAGCAGGGGGCGCAAAGTGTTTCCAGTGCAGGAACACTGGACACTTCAAGCATTTCTGTAAGTCCAACAACTTTAATAGAGGATTATGAAATGCACACTACCCAAGAATTTGGAAACAATGACTGAGACAAAATGAAAGTTCCCTGGGGAAGTAAATGGTCTGAATCAGGCTATTGGTCAATTACAGCGTAAGTTAAAGGCTTTGATACTGACTTTAAAATTGACACTGGAACTGGTGTTAACATACATGCTGGTCATCTGGCCTGGCTCCAGTCAATAGCCCTCTATCCATCAAATGTTAAATTACAAGATCCAAGTTGCACAAATCTTCCAATAAAAGGTCAGCTAATTACTTCTCTTCACTACAAGGAGTTACTGACATGGACTTCCTCTATGTTGTTTACAATCAATGCGTATCCTTAATGAGTGGAAATGCTGGACATTCTGGAAAAAGCAGATGATGATCTGCAATTGGACAGCTGGATGCCTTTTATGGAACAGCCATGTGTAGAGCCAATGGACTTTCATCCTACAGCAGCTGGTTGAGTTTTATTCATTGAGCACTGATTCACTCTCCATCACAGAGGCACCATCCGCTAGACCCCGGGCAGAATTTGAGATTATGGATCTCTCAGATTTTTTTGAAGCTAGACCAGAGGATACGGATCAGCAGGCATTGTGCTAGACAGTGGCCATCTGTAAGAAAACCCTTTGGTCCTGGGTTGGCTCTTTACGGAGGAAAGGAATGAGAACGAAACTGTTGTAGTGCCGAGTGATCTATTGGATGATGAGGTTTTAGAGGTTGGTATGCTACTTGGATCTACTGCCAAATCTTATGAAGTCTCCGTTCCTTTTTTGAGGGGTTGGCTGTGTTTCATAGAATCATAGAATTTACAGTGCAGAAGGAGGCCATTTGGTCCATCGATTCTGCACCGACCCTTACAAAGTGCACCCTACTGAAGCCCATGTATCTACCCTGTCCCCGTAACCACCACTTAAGATTTTTTTGGACACTAAGGGCAATTTAGCATAGCCAATCCACCTAACCCGCACATCTTTGGAACTGTGGGAGGAAACCGGTGCACCCGGAGCAAGCCCACGCAGACACAGGGAGAACGTTACTTTGGCAGAGCAGCATTCAGATCTTTGTCCCGCTGAACCCACCAATATATTGCTTTGTATATTGTTGATTGATCATGAAGAGTTCCAGAGGAAGAATAGAATGCTTGAATCCACAGAGGATCACACTGCCAGAGTTTTGGTATGGCCTATTAACTTGGGTGAAAGTAAATTGACGCCCACACTTTAGTCTCATCTAAAAATCTTCTTCCCACTAAACCTGTCCTTTAGCATAGAAGCTAAAGCCAGAACTTCAGAATCTACACAGGAATTTTGTCTTCATAACATTTTAGAAATT
The DNA here is from genome assembly GCF_902713615.1 of Scyliorhinus canicula. Lineage (NCBI taxonomy): Eukaryota > Metazoa > Chordata > Chondrichthyes > Carcharhiniformes > Scyliorhinidae > Scyliorhinus > Scyliorhinus canicula. The sequence goes on along the minus strand of NC_052155.1, from coordinate 49,287,025 downwards.
CATCCCGTTGTTGAAAATAGCATTGTCTTATCTTCCTATCCTCAGTAATTCTCATTGCCCACAGTGGAGGAGCCTCACACTGAGGAAAGTGTAGCAATCTGACCATTGCCCACAGAACGTGAATGTCCTTCTGAAAAGTCTTTGGAAAGTCATCTCTTCTTTGTTCCCTGAAATGTCTGCAGGACTTTTTTCTTTCTTCTTCTCGTCATCCCGATTTGTTTGAATCTTAGATATTCAATAGCTTTTTTGTCCACAATACAGCAGTGAATGATACGGCTGTAAGAGTCTTCATTGGAATTGAACCCTGATGTGTATATTGACCAGCGAATGTAGGCTGGTGGTAGATAGTAGTAGAGAACAATCTCAGTGCTGGTGTGATGCTAGGCATGTAGATTGTATGTCCCAAAGACTGGTGGATTGTGCCTCATGGTGCCAAGGTCCCAGGTTCGATCTCGGCTCTGGGTCATTGATCGTGAGGAGTTTGCACATTCTCCCCATATTTGTGTGGATTTCGCCCCTGCAGCACAAAGGTGTGCAGGGTACGTGGATTGGCCACGCTAAATTGCCCCTTAATTGTAAAAAATGAATTGGATATTCTAAATTTTTTTTTTTAAAGACTGGTGGAATGTATCAAACAGCATAGCCCTCTGGCTATTCACAACAGGCAAAGTACTGAATGTGCCTGACGAGTCAGTACTTGCAAAACTCAAAACACCGGCCGCTCACTATGGGAATCATCATGAGCGGGATGAAATTTTGATGGAGCAACAAAAGACCCTTTGACTTCAGGCGGGAATTTTCGGTCCCACAGCAGGTTGGACCCGAAAACCCCAGCCACGGTATCAATCGGACAACAATTGGTAAGCAACCCTGAGAGTGCTACGAATTATGCTGCCAACCATTTTAAGATGATCAGTCATGCTCACACTGTGTCACTCTTATGCGTATTAGAAGTTACATAGATAAATGTACAGGGCTATGTCCTTTTCAGGCAGAACGATCATGTACAAGCATTGCACCAGTTTCAACGAGGAAAAAAAGTTGACAGGCATTCTCTGCATCATTCCCCAGCCTGAGTTAATTTGTGACTGCTGTAGTCATGTTTTTAAAATAAATCCTTGCTTGAAAAACAACATCGTTTTGGACCCAGAGGTACAATTAAATCATCATAAAAAGCTTGGGCTAATGGAACATTGTTTGGATTAAGGGGATTCCCTATGAAGGGAATAAGATTTCAGGTTGGTAAAATGATGGAATTACTTGGAGGAGCCAAGGCATCAGGCATTTTGCAGAAAAGCAGGTTTATTTGAGAGTTAGCTAAAGATGTGAGCAGAAGTAAAGTATCTCAGTTCAGTTAAAAGATATGTCTGTCACTGGATTAGCAGATTCTTTCCAAGCTGTTCAGAAGAGTGAGGTTAGAGGGTGAGCTGAAACAAGCTAAAGCATCTTCTAAACAAATACAACCAGAGTTTCTGCATGGTTCTGACAGGATTCAGGTCTTTTCGTCAAGGCAGTGTCCAAATATCTCTTTCCCAGGCTGGCATGTGGTGCAGTGGATAGCACTGGGACTGCGGCACTGAGGACCCGGGTTCGAATCCCAGCCCTGGGTCACTGTCCGTGTGGAGTTTGCACATTCTCCCCATGTCTGCATGGGTTTAACCCCCCCAACCCAAATATGTGCAGGTGAGGTGGATTGGCCTTGCTAAATTTCCCCTTAATTGGAAAAACAAAAAATAATTGGATATACAAATTTTTTTTTTTTTTAATCTTTCTCAAAGAAAATCTCTGTAAAGCAGATATTCTTGAGGGCTAATGGTATTTAACAGTGGATTGAGAGCTGAAATTATTTTTTTGTTGTCTGAGTGGGAATAAAGATAGCAGTTAACGGTAATTGTATTCACTAAATTAATGGCATTGTTTAAGAGTTAATTGTAAGCTATCCTCTGGTGTGATGTTAAAGATATTTTAATACTGTGTTCGGAATAATGTTTGTTCTGATATTGGAGGATATAGATGCTTCAGAAGAGATAGGGGGGGATGTAAAACGGGCGGGCGAGTAGCATTAATGGTTAAGGAGAATATTATAGCTGTACTGCAGGAGGACACCTCGGAAGGCTCATACCATGAGGCAATCTGGGTAGAGCTTAGGAGCAGGAAGGGGGCAATCACAATGTTGGGGGTTTATTACAGGCGTCCCAACTGCCAGCGAGAGATAGAGGAGCAGATAAATAGAGAGATTTTGGATAGGTGCAAAAGTAACATGTAGAGGATTTTAATTTGACTGGGACTCACTTAGTGATAGAGGCTTTGATGGAACAGAGTTTGTAAGGTGTATCCAGGAAGGCTTCTTGATGCAATATGTAGATAGTCCAACTCGGAAAGTACTGGATCCGGTATTGGGGAATGAGCCTGGACAGGTGGTAGAAGTTTTAGTAGGGGAACATTTTGGGAGTAGTGAGCACAATTCCGTAGGTTTTAGGGTACTTTTGGATAGGGATGAGGGAAACCCTTGCATTAAGGTGCTAAACTGGGGAAAGGCAAATTACAATAACATTAGACAGGAATTGAAGAATTTGGATTGGGTGTGGCTGTTGGCAGGTATATCAACATCGGATATGTGGGCATCTTTCAAGCAACAATTGATTAGGGTTCAGGAAAGTCACGTTCCTGAGAGAATAAAGGGTAAGTATGGGAAGTTTAGGGAGCCTTGGATAATGAGGGATATTGTAAACCTCGTCAAAAATAAAAAAGAGACTTTTATATGGTCTAGAAGGGTGGAGACACTCAAAGCCATTAAGGAGTATAAAGAATGTAGGAAGGTACTTAGGCGGGAAATTAGGCGGGAGAGGAGGGGTAATGAAAAGTTGTTGGCAAGTAGGATTAAGGTGAATCCCAAAGCTTTCTATTCATATGTAAAAAGCAAGAGGGTGGCCAGGGAAATGATTGGACCACTTAAGGACAGTGGGGGGAATCTATGTGTTGAACCAGCGGAAATGGGATAGGTACTAAATGTGTACTTTGCATCAATGTTCACCAAAGAAAAGGACGTTGTGGAAGATGATTCTTTGGTACGGTGTGGACAGTCTGGGTCACGTTGACATCGCAAAGGAGGAGGTATTGGGTCTTTTAAAAGATATTAAGGTAGATAAGTCTCCTGGGCCAGATGGGATTTACCACAGAATATTGAGGAAGCATGAGAGGAAATTGCTGGGCTGACATGTTCATATCCACATTGGCTACAGGTGAGATCCCAGAGGACTGAGAATAGCTAATGTGGCATCACTGTTCAAGAAAGGTAGCAGGGATAATCCTGGTAACTATAGGCCGGTGAGCCTCACATCGGTAGTAGGTAAATTATTGGAGAGAATTCTCAGGGAGAGGATTTATACCCATTTGGAAACAAATTGACTCATTAGCGATAGACAGCATAGTCTTGTGAAGGGGTGGTTGTGCTTCACTAACCTGATGGGGTTTTTTGAGGAGGTGACAATACTGATTGATGAGAGGAGGGTGGTAGATGTTGTTTACATGGACTTCAGTAAAGCCTTTGAGAAGATGCCTCATGACAGATTGGTGAAGTTACACAGGACCAGAGGTGAGGTGGTAAGATGGACACAGAACTGGCTCGGTCACAGAAGGCAGAGGGTAACAGTAGAAGGGTGTTTTTCTGAATAGAAGGTTGTAACTAGTGGTGTTCTACAGGGATCAGTGCTGAGGCTTCTGTTATTTAAAGTATACATAAACGATTTGGAGGAAAATGCAGCTGGTCTGATTAGTAAGTTCGCAGATGACACCAAGGTTGGTGGAGTGGCAGATAGTGTTGAGGACTGTCGGAGGATACAGCAGGACATAGATAGATTTGAGACTTGGGCAGCACAGTAGCATTGTGGATAGCACAATGGCTTCACAGCTCCAGGGTCCCAGGTTCGATTCCGGCTTGGGTCACTGTCTGTACGGAGTCTGCATATCCTCCCCGTGTGTGCGTGGGTTTCCCCCAGGTGCTCCGGTTTCCTCCCACAGTCCAAAGATGTGCAGGTTAGGTGGATTGGCCATGATAAATTGCCCTTAGTGTCCAAAATTGCCCTTAGTGTTGGGTGGGGTTACTGGGTTATTGGGATAGGGGGAGGTGTTGACCTTGGGTAGGGTGCTCTTTCCAAGAGCCGGTGCAGACTCGATGGGCCGAATGGCCTCCTTCTGCACTGTAAATTCTATGACAAATTCTAAAAAATGGCAAATGAAGTTTAATCCAGACAAATGTGAGGTAATGCATTTTGGTAGGTCTAACATCGAGGGGAAATATAGCATATATGGCAAAACTCTAAGGAATATAGAAAGTCAGAGAGATCTGGGCATGCAGGTCCACAAATCTTTGAAAGTGGCAACACAAGGTAGTCAAGAAAGCATACGGAATCCTTGCCTCCATTGGACAGGGCATCGAGTATAAAAAATGGCAAGTCATGCTACAGTTGTATAGAACCTTGGTAAGGCCGAATATTGTGCACAATTCTGGTTGCCACACTACCAGAAAGATGTGAAGGTTTGGAGAGGGTGCAGGGGTGGTTTACCAGGATGTTGCCTGGTCTGGAGGGTGTTAGCTATGCGGAGAGGCTGAATAGACTCGGACTTCCTTCATTAGAAAGACGGAGGTTGAGGGGTGACCTGATAGAGGTCTGCAAGATTATGAGGGGCATGGATTGAGTTGATGGGCAGGCACTCTTTCCCAGAGTGTAGGGGTCAGTCACCAAGGGACATAGGTTTAAGGTCCGTAGGGCAAAGTTTTTAGAGGAGATGTGCGAGGCAGGTTTTTTAGGTGGGTTTTTTACACAGAGTGTGGTCAGTGCCTGGAACGTGTTGCCAGTGGAGATTGAGGAAGCAGATACATTAATGGCATTCAAAAGGCATCTTGACAAACACATGGATAGGATGGATATAGAGGGATGCAGCACAAGGAAGTGCTGTGGGTTTTGGCCAAGTTTGGTGTAATGACCGGGGTAGGTTTGGAGGGCCGAAAGGCCTCTTCCTGTGCTGTATTGTTCTTTGTATACCATATTCCTGTTTTTTGTAGAATCACTCCTGGAGCCAAGTATTCTTTCCCCATAGTCATACAAAATTAAAATAAAATATTGGTATTTCTGTGTGATATCCTGGCCACTGTTGGGTCTGATCTGGGATATTAATATTGTGAATTGTCTGATGAGCAAATACAAAAAGCTTTGGCAACATGTGTCATTTTTTAACAATGCCACTAAATGACAATTAGCAATACCATATTAATCACTTGTAATGACTTGATGGTTGTCACAACCGAACCTGGGACAGCATACTCACTGACAAAACTAAGAATTCTTTGGTTTCATTCTCTGGTGTGGGAGAAATAGCCCGAAACACTTTGTTAATTTGTTGATTGCAATGCTCGGAAGGTGATTTCTCGGGATAATTAGTGGACAACCCACCCTAATTTGCTGCAGATGTGATGATGGTGTGGCGGTAATGTCACTGAACTAGTAATCCAACAGTTCAGGCTAATGGGTTCAAATCCCACCAAGGCAGCTGTTGAAATTCCAAGTCAATTAATAAAATATGGAATTTAAAAAACTGGATTCAGTCATGATAACCATAGAACTATCAGTGATTGTCGTAAAAAAACATTTTGTTCATTAATGCTCTTTAGGGAAGGAAATCTGCCAGCCTTACCCGGTCTGACCTACATCTGACACCAGAAATGTTGTTGACTCTTAAATTACCTAAATGCCACTCAGTTCAGGGGGCAATTAGCAATGGGCAACAAGTGCTGGCCCTGCCAGGGAAGCCTACATCGCATGAAGAAAAGAGAATGCTACCAAAATCCTACCTATAAACTATCTAAACTGCAGGGTTAGATTTCAGTCACCAGCTCCAATTTTAACTCCAGACCACTGATCAGTTGATTTATGATCGAAGTTCAAAACTCAGGGCAGGATTTTCTGGCCCCACCACTAGTGCGCACTGTCGTGGAAGGTTGGGAAAATTTGGAGAGCTGTTAACTTCTCCAGATTTTCCCATCCTGTCCGTGATGATGCCCGCCAATGTCGGGGCATGAAAATCCCGCCGTCACTCACCGTGAAAAAAAAAAGTCCAGTGGTATTTTAACTTCCGGGTTTTATTTAAATGATGCCAGTGGACTTCCCACTCATTTTAAGTGGGATCAAAGCAATGGAAGTGCACATGGCCCAGACCTGCCAGGAACAGGTGAGTGATGAGCTAGGTTGTCACACCACCTTGAGGCTGCCGAATAGAAATTGGAGCCAGCCTCTGACAGCACCATCAAGACTCAATATGGATGTGTTAAATTAACTATGACTGCTGGGGAAGCTGCCCCATGTGCAGCAGGACAGCCCCAAGTGACTCTGGTGTGACTGATGTTATTTGCTTACCTACCTGGTTTCCGTTGGGTGTATAGGGTTAAAAAAGCAACCTCCATTGCGTTGGTACTCTCTCTGTAACAGAGGTGGCGGGTGAGACCGATTGGAATGTGGTGTGGAAGGGATGACACCAGAGATTGTAATTAAAGAGCGAGCATAGAAGGTGACCTGCATTACGAGACAGATTTCGTAGCAACAGAGAAGGCAGGTTGTGAATGCTGACACTAATGAGCCTCCGGGTCCTGATAAGAGGACGGGCCCTTAAAAACAGGTGACCTTCATCTCAGGGTTTTGCATGGTGTTGACAAGGGGGCTGACAGAAAGGAGAAGTGTCCTCCTTCCTGCAGGTGCTTTTCATAAAGGTGAGGTCCCTTTCTTTATCAGATACAATAAGCTGAATGTACTAACCAATATTTTACTGCAAGTTCCTCATCAATTTCTTGAAAGCCTTTAATTTAACTTTAATGGGAACCCAACTCACCTCTAAATACCTTTTATGCACTTTTGTAAAAAATAGACTTGGCATTTAATAAAGCACGTCCAATATCTTATCTCACAGAAGACAAGATGATAGGGGTCAAGGACCTCATAGACTAATAATTCAGCTGAGCTGAGAGAGGAGCTATTTTACAGAGTGGCTAGTTTAAAATAATTGGACAGCAATACAAAGGGGTCTTTCAGGCATGTTGCAGAGTGCAGAGCCCCCACCTAAATGAGGAGGATGTCATTAACTGCTGCTGAAAACTTGCAAATGATAAACTAACATCTATTATCTTCATCAGCCTGAGACATATGTGATGTAGTTGGAGACAAACGGCCGATGGGAAAGTGGCTACGGAGTTGTCACAATCCTTTCTTTGGATAACATTTCCCCAGGAAAGAGCAAAACAAAAAGCTTCCTCAAAATTTTCTTTCCATTTATCATTCTTTTCCTCATTCCCACGAGGAGTTTGCGTTGGGTGTGGTTGGAGATAGAAGAACACAAAACCATTTCAAGGTAGAATCCTTACTGGACTTTGAATGTTCAACTGAAAGACCATCATGAAGGACTTTCATTAATATTGAACTTATCACAGACAAAGAACTTCATAGTCAATAAATTATTTTGAACTACACAAATTGTGCAGCCACTTTTGCAATTAAGTAATGAATGACCATTCTGATTTCAGTGACAATAATGAATGGAGAATTGTTGGCCAGGCCATGAAGAAAACAACACCTTTTTGTTGTTGAATAGTCCTAGACAAGTAAATGGGAATCTGCAGGTTTTACTTTTTATCTTCTCTCATCAAATACACCTTTACACTATCTCATTATTTCTCTTAACCTCTATAAATGTTATCCTCTTCCCATCCATTTTTAATTTTAATCTTAAAGTTCTGCAGTGTTATAATTGAGAAAACCAGAAAGTAGTGACAGTCGGACTTAAGCCGATTTTTACTCACTTTTAAAAACATTTATTTACAAGAGTTACACATTACAAGTATGCACCTCCAAACCCAATCTCTGCAGTTTCAGCCTGTTTCCATTTGTAGGAGGACACGTCACTCCCCAGTGAAGGCCTCCTGCTTGCATACAATTAATATACAAGTAACATACTATACCGAGAGCCACCCCCCATTTTACCATCCACCAGCCAGTTACAGACTTCAAAACAATGTGTAGGCTAGGTATATTGGCCATGCTAAATTGCACCTTAGTGCTCAGGAATGGGCAAGTTAGATGGGGTTAAGGGGCTAGAGCGGGTGAGTGGGCCTAGGTATGATGCTCTTTCAGATTGTCAGTGCGGCCTCGATGGGCCGAATGGGTTCCTTCTGCACTGTAGAATTTCTATGATTCTTTGGCCAAAGTTGGGAATATCTCTCATATCAGGCTTGCCCTCCACCAAGGTCAGCACCTTCAGGAGACGATCGGAGTAAAACCAACAGGAAGTAACATGTCTGGGCTGAGTTATCGTGTGACACAAGTATGTTTTCCAATTGACTCCGCACCCGCCTCATCTTCAGAGCTGTTCCATGAAAGGATACTTATCTGTCTAACGTTTTGGAGCTTAATACTCTCTATGGACTCTCTGACATGCCCCTTGCCTTTGATAGCTTGAACTCAAGGGCACTGCTGGCACAAACAAACAAGGTGGTACAGTCTTGATGGAGTCCCAGGAGTAATTAGAGTCACAGGATTTTTTCTGTTCCTTCTCCAAATCACGACTTGCACGCAGCTAAGAGGGGAGTGTCCCTGTAACCAGCTGTGGGAAAATCGTCGCAATGCAATGTCACTGCTCTCGAGAGAAAAATCCCATCTGATAAGGCTCTGTTTAGTTGTACACAAGTGGCATATTCTGCATTCAGTCCTGGTCACTCACAAATTACCACCTATTAGTTTTGGTTTGCAAAGCAAATCATTTTAAAAAAAAACACAAGCTGTTTCCACTGCCGGGTGAGTCAGTAACCAGAGGACCTGTATTAAGATAATTGTCAAAAGGAACCAGAGGGCAAAGGAGGAGAATTCTTTTTTTCACAGTACGTTTTTATTACCTAGAATGCACTGCCTGAAATGGTGGTGGAAGCAGATCCAATCATATCCTTCAAATGGGAACTGATTTTAAAGTTTACAGGGTATGGGGAAAAAGTGGGGGCTTTGGACTAATAAGATAAAATTTTCAAAGTGCCAGGCATGGAATGATGGGCAAGTGGCCCCCAGCTGCGCAGTAAGGTTCTAAGGACTGAATATTACAGGGCAGGGTGTGGGGGCTGCAAATGGCTCATCTCCCCAGAAGCAAAGTCAGTGTGGAGCCGACCTGTTCCACACTGGCTCACCCTGCAGTCATAATGCCCAGCGGGCAGGCTAAGCAAGAGCCAAGAGCGACTTCTGCCCCTCACTGGGAGGAAGTTCCACCCTCAGGAGCTGTCGGCCAATCCAATTGGCTGGCAGCTCCATCAATCCCGGCAGCATTAAGAGTGTGTTAGTAGGGTCCGCTGGGACTACAAGAGGAGGAGAAGGAAGACCAATGGAATCCTGAAGACAGGGTACGCCTGGGGGAATTGGTCAGGGAGGTTTTTGGTAAGACAGGGAGGGGGGGGGGAGGCAAATGGGTGGGGGTGTGGGCTTAAGACAGTGGATGGGTGGGAAGAAAAACAAGCTTTGACCTTTGGGAAACAGTTCCCTCAGCCCCACCGGAAAAGGGCACTCCCTGAAGATAGAAACCCCCATTTCCTTCCTGCCCTTTGATAAGATTATTTTAAACTCAGTCTGCCCACTCCTGCTCGACTTCCCACTCAAATGTTGTATGGCAGCATATTATCATAGTCAGTTGGCTGGGTAAAAAGCTGAATTTACCCTTGATTAGCTGATTAAATATGACGGTGGGCTGCTGATTTCAGCACCCGCCCAGCCCCTATATGATGAGGTGAACTTGGGGTGGGTGGGAAGGTGGTGGGGTGGCGGATGGGCACTCACCACCCACCCTATTTTATGTGGTATTTACATGCCCCCCCCCCCACGCCCCACTGAAAACATGCCCAGCAGGGGCATGTAGAATGCAGCCCTAAGATTCTAACACTGGAGATTTTCATATTCAGTTGTGGACCTGGTGTCCGACAAAGGTTGAAATATAGGTGTAAAGGTCCAATAGAGCTAGTTTGAGCTGGAAGTGATTTAAAGTGGGCAGCACGGTAGCACAGTGGTTAGCACTATTTCTTCACAGCATTTGGGTCCCAGGTTCGATTCTCGGCTTGGGTCACTGTCTGTGCAGAGTCTGCACATTCTCCCTGTGTCTGCGTGGGTTTCCTCCGGGTGCTCCAGTTTCCTCCCACAAGTCCAGAAAGACGTGCTGTTAGGTGAACTGAATATTCTGATTTCTGTTTTAACGTATCTAATAAACTAGAGAAATACCTGTTTTCTTAAAGGCATTATTAAAATTTTCTTTACATGCAGCATTTTCATATTTTGAGTATTATGTGGTAATCTAATATGGATGAGGGTGCTTGATTATTAATCCATTTGGAAATGGCTCCACTAATCAGAGTAGCTTGAGAACAGCATGCTCTGCACTGCAGTGTCACGTATCCCTGTGTCAGATACAAACGGGGCAACTGGGGTTGGCAAGTAACTGCAACCTGCAGTTCCTGAGAACACATGGAAAAAACCCACAGGGATTAGTTTCAGAGTGGTGCCCTTAAGCATTCCTGAATTGGATGAGAACAGGTTAGAGGTAAAGTTCTCCTGACATTGATATTTAATTGATCAAAAAGTGTGAGAGAGATAAATTACCAAAAGTATATTCACTTACTGGTTGCATTATACAGGTCTCTCATACTCCCGAGTGAGTTACCCATCACCAATTAGCCCACGTTATTAACTATGGGTTAGTTTATGGAGAGACAATGGTGTTGTGGTAGCGTCAGTGGACTAATAATCAAACAATGCTCTGGGGACCCGGGTTTGAAACCCGCCAAGGCAGATGGTAAAATTTGAATCAATAAAAATCTGGAATGACGATGACCATGAAACCATTATTGATTATTGTAAAAACAAATCTAATGTCATTTTTGGGAAGGGAAATCAGCTGCCATTACCTAGTCTGACCTACATGTGACTCCAGATCTGCAATGTGGTTTACTCTTAAATGCCCTCTTATCCACTTACTTCAAGGGCAATTGGGGATGGGCAATATATGCTAGCCCATCCAACGATGCCCACATCCTTTTAACGAATAAAAAAACCCGAGATTGGACTTGTTTATCGGGTGCTATGAGTGCCCTCAGAGTGTGCGCACCGAAAATAAGCAGATCATTTTGTCTGTGATGTGACCATCAATTCATTCAGAGACACGAGTTGAAGTAAACTGTGGCTTTAATCGGCTTACAACTGAGCCTGCCTGCGACTATGCTGAACTGAGGGCGGACTCGCAGGACCGCAGCACTTATACTTCCAGCTGGGGGCGGAGCCAAGGGCAGAGCACTGTACATGCTCCTCATCTCCCGCTGTGGGCAGAGCCGTGCAACGGCTCACAGATGGAGCCCACAGGGACACAGTAATGTACAGCGTGAATTTATAGTGGTTACACATTCACCACAGTCTGTTAGGGTGCAATATTGATTTGACACTATCTGCCGCATTTTGCCATCTTTTAACCCTGTGTGAAGGATGCCACCCCAACCATCCTCCCACACACAACAATATTTAAAGGAATCATCAGCTACGTATCACTTAGCTGTGGGTTGATTTCTTTTGGCGACTCTACATGTGTTTGGTGCTTTTTATAAAGGTTTAATGTTGCGGAACTGGTGTGGTAGCTGCTGTAAGACATTCTGCTGACATCAAGGCTTCTGCAAACACCCAGTTGTCCCCAGACATGACCGTACTGCTGAACATTCCCCTTGGAATACAGCGCGATGTGGAAAATGAACAGAGAGCATTGAGAGAAGGATAATCTTCTGGAAGAGGGCAGAGGAGAAGGCTCTCAGCCAAAGTGAAGAAGCTCCTCCTAAACTCAGTCCTAAATCTACTTCCCCTTATTTTGAGGCTATGCCCCCTAGTTCTGCTTTCACCCGCCAGTGGAAACAACCTGCCCGCATCTATCCTATCTATTCCCTTCAAAATCTTATATGTTTCTTTAAGATCCCCCCTCATCCTTCTAAATTCCAACGAGTACAGTCCCAATCTACTCAATCTCTTCTTGTAATCAAACTCCTTCAGCTCTGGGACTAACCTGGTAAATCTCCTCTGCACACCCTCCAGCGCCAGTACGTCCTTTCTCGGGTAAGGAGACCAAAACTGAACACAATACTCCAGGTGTGACCTCACTAACACCTTGTACAATTGCAGCATAACCTCCCTAGTCTTAAACTCCATTCCTCGAGCAATGAAGGACAAAATTCCATTTGCCTTCTTAATCACCTGTTGCACCTGTAAACCAACTTTTTATGACTCATGCACTAGCACACCCAGGTCTCTCCACACAGCAGCATGTTTTAATATTTTATCATTTAAATAATAATCCCCTTTGCTGTTATTCCTACCAAAATGGATAACCTCACATTTGTCAACATTGTATTCCATCTGCCAGACCCTAGCCCATTCACTTAACCTGTCCAAATCTCTCTGCAGACTTCCAGTATCCTCTTCAGTTTTTGCTTTACCACTCATCTTAGTGTCGTCTGCAAACTTGGACACATTGCCCTTGATCCCCAACTCCAAATCATTTATGTAAATCGTGAACAATTGTGGGCCCAACACTGATTCCTGAGGGACACCACTAGCTACTGATTGCCAACCAGAGAAACACCCATTAATCCCCACTCTTTGCTTTCTATTAATTAACCAATCCTCTATCCCTGCTATTCCTTTGCCCTTAATGCCATGCATCTTTATCTTATGCAGCAACCTTTTGTGTGGCACCTTGTCAAAGGCTTTCTGGAAATCCAGATATACCACATCCATTGGCTTCCCATTATCTACCACACTGGTAATGCCCTCAAAAAATTCCACTAAATTAGTTAGGCACGACCTATCCTTTATGAACCCATGCTGCGTTTGCCCGATGGGACAATTTCCATCCAGATGCCTCGCTATCACTTCCTTGATGATAGATTCCAGCATCCTCCCACTGGCGTGGTGCACGAACCTCGATCCTGAAGCCAGCGGAGGGCTGGAGCATCGGAACGGTATGCCGATCCTATTTTCTCCCCAATACTGGATTCTCTGCCTCACCGGTAACTCCACTACCGGTGACGCGAGGCAGAAAATCCAGTCCACAATGTTGTGGCCTCAACTACTTTCTGTGGTAGCGAATTCCAGAGGCCACCACTCTCTGAGTGAAGAAAGTTCTCCTCATCTCAGACCTAAATGGTCTACCCACTATCCTTCGAGTATGCCTTCTGGTTCTGGGCTCCCCCATGTCTCGCTGCACGTTCCCCTCTCTCAATTTATAGCCATTCAGATAATAATCTGCCTTTCGTTTTTACTACCAAAATGGATAACCTCACATTAATCTAAATTATACTACATCTGCCATGCACTTTCCCACTCATTCAACTTGTGCAAATCACACTGAAGCATCTCTGCATCCTCCTCACAGCTCTTCATCACACCCTTTGTGTCATCTGTAAAGTTGGGGATATTACATTTGGTTCTCTCATCTAAATCATTAATATATATTGTGAAAAGCTGGGGTCCAAGCACCAATCCCTGCGGTACCCCACAAGTCACTGCCTGTCAATTGGATAAAGACCCGTTTTTGTTTCCTGTCTGCCAAGCAGTTTTCAATACATTATCCTATTTATTGACTACAGCTCAGCCTTCAACACCATTATTCCTACGAAACTCATCTCCAAACTCCGTGGCCTGGGATTCAGCTTCTCCCTTTGCGACTGGATCCTGAACTTCCTAACCCACAGGCCAGAATCAGTAATGAGAGGCAACAACACCTCCTCCATGATCATCCTCAACACTGGTGCCCCACAACTCAAGGCTGTGTCCTCAGCCTGCTACTATACTCCTTATACACCTATGACTGTGTGGCCAAATTCCCCTCCAACTCAATTTTCAAAGTGGCTGATGACAACACAGTAATGGGTCGGATATCAAACAATGACGAGACAGAGTACAGGAATGAGATAGAGAATCTTGTGAACTGGTGCGACGACAATAACCTCTCCCTCAATGTCAACAAAACGAAGGAGATTGTCATCGCCTTCAGGAAGAGTAGTGGAGAACATGCTGCTGTCTACATCAATAGGAACGAAGTAGAAAGGGTCGAGAGCTTCAAGCTTTTAGGTGTCCAGCTCACCAACAGCCTGTCCTGGTCCCCCCATGCCAACACTATGGTTAAGAAAGTCCACCAACGACTCTACTTTCTCAGAAGACTGAGGAAATTTGGCCTGTCAGCTACGACTCTAACCAACTTTTGCAGATGCACCATAGAAAGCATTCTTTCTGGTTGTATCACAGCTTGGTATGGAGTCTTCTCTGCCCAAGACCGCAGGAAACTACAAAAGGTTGTGAATGTAGCCCAGTCCATCACGCAAACCAGCCTCCCATCCATTGATTCTATCTACAATTCCCGCTGCCTCGAGAAGGCAGCCCGCATAATTAAGGTCCCCACACATCCCGGACATGCTCTTTTCCACCCTCCGTCAGGATAAGGATACAAAAGTTTGAGGTCACGTGCCAACTGACTCAAGAACAGCTTCTTCCCTGCCGCCATCAGACTTTTGAATGGACCTACCTCGTATTAAGTTGATCTTTTCTCTACATCCCAGCTATGACTGTACCATAACATTCTGCAGTGTCTCCTTCCTTCCCTATGTATGGTATGTGTTGTATGTATAGCATGCAAGAAACAATGCTTTTCACTGTATACTAATACATGTGACAATATTAAATCAAATCAAACCAAATCCCCAATTGCTTTAATTGTGAACATTAATCTCTTATGTTGAAAGCCTTCTGAAAGTTTGAGGTTGGAATTCTCCAGCAGTTTGCTGCAGATGGTTGCATTCTCTGGTCCCTCTGGCAGTGTACCACTGCCTGTGGGACTCCTGCTGCATGTGGTGGCTTCAATGGGAATTTCTATTGACAGCAGTGGGAGAGGAGAATCCCGTCGCCAGGGAATGGTGCGCTGCCGTGAAACACACAGCTGGGAGGCGGGAGAAACCCGGCCCAAATACACCACATCCACTGGCTCCTCCTTGTCAACTCTACTGGTTACATCATTGAAGAATTCCAGTAATTTTTTCAAGCATGATTTCCTTTTCTTAAATCCATACAGACTCTGTCCGATTCTGCCACTTTTTTCCAAGCGCTCTGCTAGTAAATGATTTATAATGGACTCAATAATTTTCCTCACTACCGACGACAGGCTGACTGGTCTATAATTCTCTGTTTTCCCTCTACCTCCCTTTTTAAATAATGGAGTTACATTAGCTACCGTCCAATCTGTAGGGACTGTTCCTGGGTCTATAGAATCTTGGAAGATTACCACCAATGCATCCACTATTTCTGGGACCACTTCCTTAAGTATTCTGGGATGAAGATTGTCGGGTCCTGGGGATTTATCGGCCTTCAACCCCATAAATTTCTCCAACATAATTTCTCTACTGATTTCTTTCAGTTCTTCCCTTTCAGTTCTTCTTTCAGTTCTTCCCTCTCACTAAACCATGTGTTCCCAACATTTCTTGTACGTTATTTCTGTCCTCCTCTGTGAAGACAGAACCAAAGTATGTATTTAGTTGGTCAGCCAATTCTTTGTTCCTCATTATTAATCCCCCTTTTTCTGACTGAAAGATACCTATGTTTGTCGTCACCAATCATTTTCTCTTCACATGACATCCTAAGTTGCTTCCAATAATGTCCACCTGATATTTGCAGATAGTTACACTGCCTGTTGTATGTTCAATTATGTGCTAATGCTCAGCATCTCACTGGCCCCTGGTTGCCAGCATCCTTAGCTGTCTGACCCTGAGCAGCTGTCCCATATTGGTGATCTTGCCATTGCTGTGCCTATCCCTTGACTAACCTCTGCGGGTTCCTCTGTAGCTACACCAGAGATCGCAGAAGAACTGGGTGCACTTGACTCACCTTGTCTGCCTTGCGAAAACAAGGCAGGCAAAAATCTATTCCGCACAGTCTTTAAGGCCATCCTTCCTGTCCTGAGGATATATGACCAATAGGGAGTTCTACACTTAGCATGGACCATACCCTGGTCTCCACCTACTACCATGGTGAACTCCATCCTCATCACTGCAATGAACTCTTGCTGATGCAATCATTTCTGGGGAATGTGCACACAGTAACCCTGAAACTGGAAGCCATCATCCAAAACCTTCCCTTAATCACCTTTGATCCACTCCTATTATGATTGACTATGATTGATCCTCAAGTTTCCCCCAGCACAGTGGACCTACCTCTGTAACCTACCATCTATTATCCTTGACCCTCCCTTTACTTTCTCTCTGTTACCCTTGACTGTCAGGATTTCATTTCTGACTTTCCCTGTATTCCTTGATCTTCCCCCATTGTTTTTAGCCGTAATGTTAATAAACATACATGTTCTGCTTGACAGCTGCAGGCAATTTCAAGACAGCTAAGTACTTTCACTTCCTCTTTTCTAACCGTTGTGTTTGGATGTTTACGGAAAGACAAATAAACAAAGCTTCTGCCTGCTCTGCGAAGACCATTAAGTTGTCAATCAAAAGCTAGTCAAAGATACTTGACTGTGAAATTGAATGAAAACAAAGATTATGAGCTTTCTAGGAAGGATCAGAGACTTGAAAAAGGCACTGTTAAAAGCATTGGGCTGAGTGAACAGTTGTGAAGGAAGGGAAAGTACTTGGGGCTGTCCAGCTTGTATCAACAAGGACTGTTTGATCTGTTCTGCAGCTGTCAAACAGAACAGTTCAAAGTGGCCAAGCTGCACCTGCTGCTCATACAGGCTATAAAAGGGGATTTCCCCCCTATTGAAACTGACTTCCCCTTTCAGTTCTCCCACCTGTAGCTTCTGAGAGAGAGAAAAGGGAAACCCTCTTCAGAATGGAGTGCTGCTGTGATTTGAAAGCCTTCCAAGGGGCATGGAGTTTAAAGTGACCAGATCACTTTTAAAGTTTTTGCAATACACAGACAAGAATGAAGATTTTGATCAGAGAGCTGCCTGAAATCACCATGACACAAATGATCTTTAGGTTTCCCTGGGCCAGAAGAGGCAGTACAGTCATGAGACCCCCCAACCTGGGGAGAGTCCTGAAGTCAACCCCTTGCCCCTAGTCCGAATCCACCCAACCCCCAGAACCCTTGAGGGACCCACCTTTTGCAGTTTAGCAATGGTAGAGGGGCGCATGGGCATTGGACCTACCTCCTTGCACCTCCCCTCCCCTTGACACCAATCAAGTTTGAGAAGTGCAGGCCCAACACTCTTTTCCATAAGGGTCCTCAAAGAAGTGTCAGCTTCCTTATTAGCATATACAAAGAGCATAATCCTATTTTAGATGCTTAAATGATGATGAACCCAAAACAAGCTTTGGTATCTGTAATGAACTCCAATTGGCTTTACTGGTTGGCCAATTGGAGTATGAGCTCCCTCAATGGTAGCTCATTGAGGGGGCCCATATAATCACCTGTGTAGGCTTTGTGAGCAGTCTTAAGTTGACTGGACTGCTAGCAGCACTGTTTGTAGCTGCTCCTGTAATATCGTTATTGTAAATAAATATTGGTGTGGTGACGGAACTCCTGCCTCCCGTGGATTACTACAGTGGCGACGAGGTAAACTACGTATTTTGCGGAGACCAGCTGCCGCACTCGGAGGGTCAGCCTTGCCATTTTAAAAATGCCGTTTTTTGGGAGGTTAGAGGCATTCGACTCGGCTATTGAGGACTGGTCCCAGTATGTGGAGAGAATTTGTTACTTCTTCCGGGCAAATGACATACTGACGGACAAAAGGAGACGGCTTATCCTGCTGTCGGCATGCGGACCCTCCGCTTTCGCCATTATACGTAGTCTGACTTATCCCGATGCGCCGGACACGAAAACTTTCCAAGAAGTAACGGAATTGGTGAAAGAGCACTACGACCCAAAACCACCCCTCATTTTACGTAGGTACAGATTCTACACAGCAAAGCGGGAAGACAGGGAGTCAGTCACAAATTTCTTGACCCGTCTGAGAAGGCTGGTGGAAAAATGTGAGTTCGACCTGACGCTAAATGAAATGCTTCGGGACCGGTTAGTGTGTGGTATAAACGACCTCACAATACAGAAACGCCTGTTGCCGGAAACGGAGCAAGACTGCAGGCAGGCGTTACAGCTCGCACTGTCCCTAGAAAAGGCAGCAAGTGGGGCGCAAGAACTACAGGGCATGCCAATGGAGGTAGATACCTGTGAGAGGGACTACCACAACGGGTCCTGCTACCAGATAGCCGCTCTCAGGAAAAGCCTGAGGAATAGAGGGAAAATGGAAAACCCCAGAACTGCCCCCAAGTCTGCCAGGACTAACTGGAGACAGAGGGAAGTACCGGCTGAGGCTCCCCCAACAGAGAAGGACCGTTTCTGGCACCAGATAGAGTGGGGTAACAACGACAGAAACCCTAGAAGGAGGTGGCAAAAGAGGAATAGCAGGTGGGGACGCAGGGAAGCACACAACCTAGACGCCCCATCCTCCTCCGAAGGGGGACAATTATATAATATTGCAACAAAGAAAGCAGAACCCATTAGGATTACCCCACGGGTGAACGGGCGGCCAACAATAATGGAAATAGACACGGGTGCGGCCGTATCAGTAATGGGAGTGGCAGCATTTAGAAAAATCAAAGATGGACTCCAGCCACTAACCCTAACAAAAACATCAACAAAACTTAAAACCTACATGGGGGAACCCCTGGAAGTTCTAGGCACGAGTCATGTACCTGTGGAATATGAGAAACAATTGCTCAGATTACCATTGACGATAGTAGAGGGCTCCGGACCAAGCTTAATTAGACGGAACTGGCTGAAAGACCTGAAATTAGATTGGATGAAAATTTTTCAGAATGGAAGCGGGCAGTTGAGTGGAGTACTCCATAAAATACCCGGAGGTCTTCCAGGAAGGTTTGGGGGAAATCATAGGCGCCAAAGCAACTTTGCACGTGGGCCCAGAAGCCCTTCCGAAATTTTGTAAGGCCAGGCCGGTACCTTTTGCATTAAGGAAGAAAGTAGATGACGAAATAGAAAGGTTACGGCGCGACGGCATTATCAGACCAGTACAGTTCTCGGAATGACCAGCGCCGGTGGTACCAATTTTGAAGCCAGACGGCTTGATACGTCTCTGTGGAGATTTCAAACAGACAGTAAACAAATGCGCACTGCTGGACAAATACCCAATCCCGAAAATAGACGACCTATATGCCAAATTGGCAGGTGGGCTTTTGTTCACGAAACTAGACATGGGCCACACCTACCTGCAGTTAAAACTGGACAAGGGCTCCCAGACGTTCGCTATGATCAACACCCTGAAGGGCCTTTTTCGTTATACTAGGCTACCTTTTGGACTGTCATCAGCCTGCGCTATATTCCAGCGTACGATGGAAAATATTCTGCAGGGACTACCGCAGGTGGCGATTTATTTGGACGATGTTTAACCACGGGTAGGAAAAACAGGGAACACTTAAGGAACCTGGAGGAAGTGCTCAGGCGTTTCGCAAAGGCAGGCGTACGGCTAAAAAGGGAAAAATGTGTTTTCTGGCCCCACAAGTGACGTACCTGGGATATAAAGTAGACAAGTCAGGCTTACATCCATTAGAAGACAGAGTAAGGGCAATAAAAGAAGCCCCAGCTCCCACCACGGTCCAGGAGTTATGATCATTTCTAGGGTTGGTAACCTATTATGGAAAATTTATTGAAAATAGGGCGTCCATCCTAGAACCCCTCCACCAGCTACTAAAAAAGGGGCGAGAATGGAAATGGTCCACCCGCCAAAACCGAGCATTTAGGGACATTAAGGAACAGCTGTCATCTGAATATGTCCTAGAGCATTATGACCCAAGGAAGGAGTTGGTGGTCACTTGTGATGCATCCCCCTACGGGGTAGGAGCCGTCTTAGCTCAGAGAGGAAGGAATGGGAAGAATGGCCAATAGCCTATGCTTCGAGGACCTTGGCGATCGCTGAGAGGAAGTACGCCCAAATCGAGAAGGAAGGACTGGCGGTGATATTCGCAGTAAAAAAATTTCACCAGTATCTGTACGGGCGGAAATTCACCATAGTGGCGGACCAAAACCGTTATTAGGGTTATTAAAAGAAGACAAGTCAATACCCCCGATTGCATCAGCTAGAATCCAACGCTGGGCGTTGCTACTGGCAGCATATAGATACGTTCTGGAGCACAGACTGTGAACGCGAGTAGCACATGCAGATGCTTTGAGCAGACTTCCCCTCCTGGACACTCCGCCACAAATACCAAAAATAGAGGAAATAGTAATGACTCTAAATTTTTTGGACACCCTACCAGTAGACGCACAACATATTCGGTTGTGGACGCAAAAAGACCCAGTTTTAGCCAAGATGAAGCATTTACTGCTAACAGGGGAACTGGAAAGACCAGTGGAGCCCCAGATGCACCCATACTGGAGCAGAAGGGACCAAATAACCGTAGAAGACGATATCCTATTATGGGGAGCCCGGGTAATCGTCCCAGCTCAGGGCCGTCAGGAAATCTTAACTGAGTTACATCACGGACACCTAGGGGTGTCTAAAATGAAGATGCTAGCTCGAAGCTACGTTTGGTGGCCAGGTTTGGACACAGACATAGCAGCCTTGGTATGTCGGTGCCAGGAGTGGCAACAGGGGCAAAGAGTGCCACTAGCGGCGCCATTGCACCCGTGGGAATGGCCAGGCAGACCGTGGACCCGCCTGCATATTGACCACGCCGGCCCTTTCATGGGCTCAATGTTTTTGGTGATAGTGGACGCCCACTCCAAATGGTTGGACGTCCACCGGGTAAACACGGCAAGCACAGCATCGCCAATTGAAAAGCTCAGGGCCTCGTTTGCAACACATGGACTTCCGGAGGTATTGGCGTTGGACAACGGAACGGCATTCACACGTGGGGAATTTGGAAAATTCCTGAAGGAAAACGGAGTCCGTCACATCAAAACGGCCCCTTACCATCCAGCGACCAACGGCCTGGCAGAGAGAGCGGTCCAGACACTTAATGCGGGACTCAAGAAGCAGCCGGCAGCGTCAATAGACACCAAGCTCTCCCGCTGGCTGTTTGATTACAGGACCACACCGCATTCCACAACGGGCATACCGCCAGCTGAACTCTTAATGGGAAGGCGGCTGCGAACGAGGCTGAGTCTCCTTTTCCCAAATTTAACGGGGAAAGTGGAGAAACAACAGGAGGCCCAACGCAGGGGGCTTGGTAATAGTCGGCAGCAGAGACATTTCCAGGTGGGGGCACCGGTTTGGGTCAAGAATTATGGGAATGGACCAACGTGGGTCAAAGGCACGGTAGAGTCCCAAACAGGGCCCATATCCTATGAGGTTTCAATAGGAGGTAAGGTGCTGAAGAAACACCTAGACCAAATAAGGGCAGCGGAACCACACCTGGAGGCAGGTGAAGCAGGACCGCCTCAAGCTGGGATAGCCCAGACGGAAAGGATACACACAACCCAGCCCCGAGCAATTTCTCCAGACCCCGTCATCCAGTCATCAGAGTCGGAGATGGACACACTCGATGAGGCCGCCGCGACACCTCTTCCCGAGGAGGAAGAAGAACAACTTCCAAGGAGGTCGTCAAGGAAAAGACGGGCACCTATAAGGTACACCCCGCCCACTTCGGAGAACGACCCGGCGGACGACACAGAGGTGACAGACCCAGACATGAGGAGCAGGAAGAAGCTCAGAGGAATGCCAGCTGGCAGGAATTCCTCGGACCTTGGGGGGGAGGGGTGTAATGAACTCCAATTGGCTTTATTGGTTGGCCAATTGGAGTATGAGCTCCCTCAATGATAGCTTATTGAGGGGGCCCAGAAAATCACCTGTGTAGGCTTTGTGAGCAGTCTTAAGTTGACTGGACTGCTAGCAGCACTGTTTATAGCTGCTCCTGTAATATCGTTATTGTAAATAAATATTGGTGTGGTGACGGAACTCCTGCCTCCCGTGGATTACTACAGTATCTTTATGGGTTCTTTGGGTTGTAAGTGAATCTTTGGAATTCTCTACCCCGGATGGATGGGGATGTCCCATCATTGGCTAATTTAAGGCTGGGATAGGCAAATCTTTTGTGTATCATAGTGTCAAGGGATATGAGAATTTGCTTGGAAAGTGTAGTTGAAGTTCAGGAATGACAGAGAAGCTTGACAGCCAAATAGTCTACACTTGTAGACTATTTTCTAGTCTGACAGGGGCAGCCAGGGGCAGCAGGGTAGCATGGTGGTTAGCATAAATGCTTCACAGCTCCAGGGTCCCAGGTTCGATTCCAGGCTGGGTCACTGTCTGTGTGGAGTCTGCACGTCCTCCCCCTGTGTGCGTGGGTTTCCTCCGGGTGCTCCGGTTTCCTCCCACAGTCCAAAGATGTGCGGGTTAGGTGGATTGGCCATGCTAAATTGCCCGTAGTGTCCTAATAAAAGTAAGGTTAAGGGGGGGGTTGTTGGGTTACGGGTATAGGGTGGATACGTGGGTTTGAGTAGGGTGATCATGGCTCGGCACAACATTGAGGGCCGTAGGGCCTGTTCTGTGCTGTACTGTTCTATGTTCTATGTTCTATGTTCTGATCTCCTTGGCACTTGTAATATGGTCTCGAAATTGGTCCTCATGGTGCTGTTCCACACCTGTAAGGCAGGTGTGAGAAAATCTAATTTCTATCTCAATGTCTGTAAATTATGAGCATGGCAGTTTTGTAATGTCACAAAAACAGTAATTGAGATGAGTGTATCTGTTTTTTCCTCCTGGTGTTAGTTGTGGTAAGAATGCTGGTCAGGGTACATAACGCTTCTGCCAATAGTATCCAACTAAACCACCAGAACAACCAAATAGCCCTGGTTTAACAAAGTTAGATTGTACACATTTGAAATATTTCAAGGGATAAAGCCATCATGTGGATCATTTCTGTGATTGTGTACTAAGAATTTTCATTCTCAAAATCAGCCCTTTTGTGGCGGGGGGTTCAATTCACAACGACCTGACTCAGAGACAAGAGAGCTACCAACTCAGCCAACTTGGCACTCCTAACTGCAATTGACACCAGTTCAAACTCTCCTTAATAAAGGAATACATTGGCACTCTGTGCCTCTAACAGCCGATCCTGAACAAGCCATACCACCTCTCCACTGGGAACTTGACATGTCATCCATCACAATGAAAATATCATGTAACAAGATTGTTTGCGATTAGCTGTCAGGACTGCTAGGTATTGAGTGATCCCAGTGTAAGTGAGAAGTGGGTTCAGATAAAGGAGGAATGAAAGATTCAGTATCATTTTACAGGAGAAAAAAAGTGCTCGGGTGAAACTGGTACAAGAAGCCAAAAAAAATGAACACAAGAGGTTTGCCTAACCAGTTGAAACTCAGCCAAGGAGACTGGCAACTGGGACATGTTAACTCTTTCAGTCCTGCTCCAGTGCCTCACAACCTTTCGCCTTATTTCTGATTTGTGTTCTGATTTGGGAGCATGTCGCCAATTTCCCAACATTCACTGTCAATTTTGCAAGGCTTATTGTAAGTGTGGTAGCATAGAGGGAACTTCATTCTGCACCTAACCTATGTTTTAACTGGCCTGGGAGTGTTTGATATGACAGGGTAGAGGAAGCTGCATGCTGCATCTAGCCAATGCTAGTCCTGATTCAGGAGCTTTGACTCTGGGTACAGAAAGTGGAAAAATTTCACATGCCAGTATTGATATGTAAAGTAATTGCATAATGTAGGATTTGCATGGAACGAGAGAGAGGATGACAATAGTGCTGTAGAACAGTTCATGGAGGGGACACCATCTCAGACTAAAGGGACGATCCTTTAAAACAGAGATGAGGAGGAATTCCTTCAGCCAGAGGGTGGTGAATCTGTGGAACTCTTTGCCACAGAAGGCTGTGGAGGCCAATTCACTGAGTGTCTTTAAGACCGAGATAGATAGGTTCTTGATTAATAAGGGGATCAGGGGTTATGGGGAGAAGGCAGGAGAATGGGGATGAGAAAATATCAGCCATGATTGAATGGCAGAGCAGACTCGATGGGCCGAGTGGCCTAATTCTGCTCCTATGTCTTATGGTCCTATGGACTCTGTTTTCATATAACCTGGATGGTCTAATCTTAAAAGTAATAGATGTCTTGGACTCACTATCTCTTTTACGTTCCTAGTTTGTAAGTCCATACTATTTTTGGCTTTCACCTTTGTTTTCTTGAGAACATTATAGTGGACCTTCTTCAAACCATTGCAATCCAATTGGTGAGATTCCTTCAAAAGACCTGAAGTTGAGGTGTAGTAGCAGTTTTGACTCAACTGTGTGCTTATTTCAAGGGGCAGTTAAGAAACAACTATGTTGGTGTGGGATTGGAATCGCCTCTAGGCCCGATCAGGTAATGACAGCAGGTTTACTTTTGCAAAGTTCCTGAATGAATCAGTTTTTTTTATGACCAGCTGACAGATCCAGTGTCATTTTTGTTTACTAATACCAGCTTTTTCTTTCCAGATTTTATATTAACTGAATTCAAATAATCAAACTTTCATGGTAATATTTGAACTCGTGGTCCTCTGGATTATTTGCCCAGACTGCTGAAATACTAGTACAGTGAAATGGGCATGTCACAATATTAAAGAAGCCATTGGATTATGAGAAGCAGGGACCTTACTTTCTTTCCTTCTTTATTTCATCAGGATAAGAAGGAAAATAATTGGACTAAGGAAGGGGGGAAGGGACGAAGGGCACATGATATTGGAAAAGACAAGTGTTAATTAATGTCTCCAGGAGCGAACCACTCCAGGTGACCCATTCAGTTCAATTGCTGACACTAATCTGCTTCCAGGCTAGTTTGGTAATGTTAACTCAGGATCAACTGCTACCCTTCTGAACACTTGAAATAGTCGGCAAAGATTGCAACAAATTGCTAAGTGTTATTTTCCTTTATCTGAAGAAGGGAGCAAGGCAGATGGAGAGAGCGGAGTTAATCGGGCAACCAAATGCAAGGCAGGGAGGGGCTGCAGCCAAATGTAAACTGGGAAATACACACCAGCTCACTTATTGAAATGGAATGCAAGTGACACTGTTGTCACTGTGGAAATATAGAACCTGCTCATCAAAACATTGTAGTCCCTTATCAGCACCAGTTACCGGTTAGCCAGTGGCTGGGAGTAGAAAAGAATGTGAACTAAATTATGGGCCAGGGATGAACCCAAATCTGAAATTGAAGAAGGAGTTGGACGGAACTGGAGCAGAATCAAAAGATTAGCATTAGATCCTCAACAGGTTCAATTCGGTCGGAGATTTTTTTTTCAGTGAGAAACCTAGATGTGCAGGCCCACACCAAAGAACACCCCAAATTAAGGAAAGAGGCAGTGGCGAGGCAAGTCACACATTGGTGATTAGGTAAGAGGTAAAATTGGGTTTTTGATGACTCTAGATGCTTTGTCCAATTGACATTGTGGAAAGGATCAAAAGTTTCCCAAATTATAATCCTTATCAGCATAATAATAATAACAATTACAGCTCATTGGACAAAATAAGGCAATCTGTAGATTATCGGCGAGAGGAAAGACTGAAGGAGTTAATGGGTGGCATAGTTTGAATAGAAAGAAGGAATAATAGATATACCAAAATGATTGGAGCACGCTCCAGCCATCTTCAGATTACAGCACCAGAATCTGTCTGGATCCTCGATAACTCAGAGCAGCCAGTAGGTGTATGGGACCATGGTGATCAATCACATCAGGGACACGTTGGGAACTCAGAGGAGTGGTTGGTGATGTCCTCATGGGAATGGTGGGTAAAAAGGAGAATTTGAGCTGAAAGTGGAGGGAATCTGCAGATTCTTGGACGCAGGTAGACAAAACAAACATTTTTTCAGGATATAAACATGGGAAGGGAAGCTGTTTTTTGAAGTTCCATGGTGGAAAAGCTCTGATTTAAAAGTGCAGTACTGTGTGACGTTGAAGGGTTGCCATTTCAGATCTGGAATGATTCTGGATGTTATGCATTCCATATACTTCAATCTTCCTCCTTCATAATTTCATTCCTGTTACAATTTTACCTTCTACCCTCCTTATGGGGCATTACCTCATTCTTTGGCAAGACCTATCAGAAAGATTGACCACTGTCCCATGTCTCAGCTTTACCAGAGTGTCTTGGTAGGTCATTCATCTGATGGAGGCATCTCAGCCTTAACCACTCTCATCCTGTCCTCACTCACTTTCATGCAAGAGTTGGTTCACTTTGTTACCCTAACCTGGGATTAGCAAACCTAGAGCAGCCCAAGAATTACAGAAGCATATTGATTCACTGTATCTTTCAGAATATTCCACTGTTTCCTCAAGTAGAGGCAGTTTTCCTTTTACTTGTCTTCTCTCTCGCATACATTGTTAGAGCAAGATACATAGAATTATCATAGAATTTACAGGCCAAAGTGGGACAGAAATCCAAATACAGACCAACATAGTCCTGTGATCACTGTCCAATTAAACATATCATGGCTGAACATGGTTGTAATACTTAAATATAGGGTCCAATCGAATGACCATGCGCACCCGACTTGGTGACACGATGAGGCCATTCAATTCGCGATGCTTGCAACGCCTCGCGAGTCTAACGAGATTTCCCGAGATATTGTGATCTGGATCTCAGTTTTGATGGCCTCGGTCCACATATTTAAGTGAACTCATTTAAATTTTATGATGTTCCCGAGGCTTGGGAACGAACACCCATACTTGGAGGACCTCGCCATGGCGCCGTTTTCTACTTGCCCACACAAGCGTGGACCAGGTGTAATGACACATGGGACAAGGTTGGGGTCTCCCAGACCATCGGAGGCACCAAGATGGCCGGGGTCGGTGTGGGTGGTACCCTGGCACTTCGGCTGCCACCTGTGCACATTGGCACAGCCAGCCTGGCATCTTGGCACTGCCACCTGGGCACTCTGGCAGTGTGTACCACCCAGGCTGACAGTGCCAAGGTGCCTGGGTGCCAGGTTGCAAGTGCCAGGGGGTTCCCTGCCTTTATGAGGTGGGGTGAGGGGGGGGCTGAAGGACCACCTAACAGATAAATTGGGCTGTTGGGGGGGGGAGGGGGGTGTCAGGTGGCCGTGGTGGGGAAGCCGAGAGGGTCGCGAGATTGGGGCTGCATTTAAATCACTGTTAATGTACTTGTAACAATAATAAAGATTATTATTATTATTATAAAAATGGCAGGAAATGTAAGTAAGTGTGGTCTCGGCTGGACAGTCCTCGCCGAGACCAAAGAAAAGCGAAGTCCTGTTCGATAGCGGGTTCATTCTTGGCACTGCAAGCACCAAGAAACACTCCGCTAAACATGCCCAAAAGGGACTCTGTCTTTTCCTGTTAAATCACGCCTATAGGAACAAGAGTAGACCATTCTGCCCCCAAACCTGCGCTGCATTTTATTAGATCATGCCTGATGTGAGCCTCAAGTTAACTCCATTTATCTGCTTTATTCCCTTGATAGCCTTACCCAACAAAAATCTGTTGATTTTAGCTCTTGAAAGCTATAATTGACCCAGCATCGGAAACTATTTGGGGAGAGAGTCTCAGTTGTGTGAGAAAGGATGCAATTCCCCGGCCTCGGTACTCCTTTTGAAAAATGTGAACCTGGCGGAAGGGCTTCAGTAGGGAGCCAGGGGGTAAATAATCATCTTCTCTCACAGGCAAAGAGTCCGGGGGGTCTTGCCACTCAAGTGCCCTCAGTATTCTGCAATGTGCTTCGCCTTCCTAGCTCTACCATTACATCTGGGTGGATTCCCAGAAGTGGAGGAAGCCAGCTGCTTACCAGGTCCCATGGCCTTCGATGTCTCTGGCGGGCATCCTCAGGGTCTCTGAGAATGGAGGGCTCCACTCACTTGTCAGCAGCATATGCACATCTGTGCTGCCATGTCCTGTGTGCTGGCTGTGAGATGCGGCCTCATTCAAGGGACGGAACTCGGGAGAGTTGCTGGCCACCGCTGCCCGTCCATCGGATGGGTCTGAGTTGGCACTCTGCGCCCCCTCCTCGTCGGCTGGAGGACCTGCGGCAGAATTGACATGTGGTCAGTGGGAGGGATAGGTCAGTCAGTAAGGCAATAACAACTCACATTTGACAGGTCCTCCTGATGTGGCTGGTGGTTATTCACCTCTACGGCATCCACCAGCCTCCGCGTTGGTGACCGCCCTGTCCTCGGCCACACCAGTCATCTCTAGGGCACGCTCCTCAAAGATGGTGAGGATTCTGATGTCCGGCACGCCACCACCAGTCAGAGTCCTCGCCCAACGATTGTGGAAGAGCTTTTCCTGACGGGCCACAGAGGGAGCATCATTAGCCACATGCATGGTTCACAGTGATGGGGGGGGGGCATGTGAAGGGAGGGTTGGGGGGGTTTGAAGGGGGGAGGGTTGGAGGTAGGGTTGGGGGGCTTGAAGTGGGAGGGTGGTGTTGATGCTCCTGTGGGGGGTGGGGTGGTTGAAGGAGGGGGGTCTTTGGTGTCTACTGTTGTTGAAAACTCACCACTATTCTTAGAATTCCCCCTATACCAAAAAGGGCCGACCTTCTAAATGGTGAACAGGAATTCTCACTCCCTGACTCCGATGCAGGCTTTGGTGGGTGCTATTCAGGTCAAACTATATTTTCAAGTGATCCCCTGGTATAACCCATACCTTCACCGAAGATATCATCTACTTACCACTTAGTAGCATCGAT
Organism: Scyliorhinus canicula; assembly: GCF_902713615.1. NCBI lineage: Eukaryota > Metazoa > Chordata > Chondrichthyes > Carcharhiniformes > Scyliorhinidae > Scyliorhinus > Scyliorhinus canicula. Next base: position 49,258,272 of record NC_052155.1, on the reverse strand, counting down.
CCTGGGTCCCTCATTGCTAAGTAAGTAAAGTAGATTTAGGAATAACCACTGTTTCAGGTTAAATTAAGTTATTTTATTATTATATTTTTTCTTTTAAAGGCTGCAATCACTGTCTTTACAGGAAAGTAAAACGATCTTGCTTCTGGATCCTTCTGGTTGGTTGAAGGGGCCTTCAGGCCCACCTTGACAATCAATCTTCTTTAAAGTCTGGACTTCTTGAGATGTATTCGCTGGTGAGCTCGGTTGCTGTGTCTTGTCGATCCCATGTACTGAGCTATGAGAGCTGGCTCTGCTGGCTATCTCTCAGCTGACTCTGCCTCATCTTTAAATTCTAGTCTTCCTTAGATGTATTAGCTGTTTTAGCTCGGCTACTATGTCTTATCTTTCCCATGACTGAGCTGGCTGTAAGCTGACTATGCTTGCTTCTCTTGTTCCTTCTCTCTGAGTTCTGGTAGTTCCTGCTCTGGTCTCTGGGTTTATATTCTCTTTCTAACAGTTATTAAGATTTTATGACCTTATTGTAAAGTAACTATTATTTCACTTTGATTGTAAAAAGTATCTTTGATCTAAACATTCTAATACAACTAAGTATTCATTTTGACATGACCTCACCTCTCAGGTCTCTGATTACATTGTTCTTTGTGTTCAAAGTTCCTTTGTGATATTCAAAAATGCTTTGGTTTCAATAGAGGTGTGAATTTTGGTTTGGTTCCTGTCATTTCTATAGTTTTATTTCCCAAATGTGTCCTCAGCTCATAATTTTGACCTTGATTTTGGCTCTAAATTATGTTTCTCTAGACTGATAGTCTCCATTTTTCTTTAATTTACTTGGTGTTAGCAGAATTTCACACCTAGAATTGTCACCAAATTCAACTGAACCTCATCCTTTCCTTTCCAGCAGTTTAATAAGATGGTTAGTTTCAATGAAGGTGTGAAACATTGCTTTTAGCGTAATGCTAAAAATCCACTTGGTTATAACTTGAAAGGTTTACATTTATCACTTAGCTCAACTGAAACTCTCATCCATGCTTTTCCAGATGCTTACTAAGATGCATTAGGAGTCTGCACGTCCTCCTCCTGTGTGCGTGGGTTTCCTCCGGGTGCTCCGGTTTCCTCCCACAGTCCAAAGATGTGCGGGTTAGGTGGATTGGCCATGCTAAATTGCCCGTAGTGTCCTAATAAAAGTAAGGTTAAGGGGGGGGGGTTGTTGGGTTGCGGGGATAGGGTGGATACGTGGGTTTGAGTAGGGTGATCATGGCTCGGCACAACATTGAGGGCCGAAGGGCCTGTTCTGTGCTGTACTGTTCTATGTTCTATGGTTACTTTCAATGAAGGTGTGAGCCATTGTTTTTAGCTTCATACAAGAATCCTGTTTTGTTTGTTTGGGAGAAGGAATCTGCATTTTACAATCCTGCTCTTTGCAGCTGCTGTTAACCCTTTTTGGGATCTTTCTCTGTATGCTCTCATATTTCTCCATGACCAGATATTGCCAGACTTCCATGTTTCAAATGACACATCTTTCCATATTTTCAATAACACTACTCACTCAATGCTGTAGGTCATTGTCCTTTTTTCAGCACTGGAGGCCAGTCCTCCAGGTCACATTCATCGAGCTCACAAATGCCACCACCTCATCCCAGGCAGCACTGGCTGCCCTATGGCTGACCCTCCTGGACCCTCGGGGGATCAGGACATCCCGCCTCGCCTCCACAGCATTTAGCAGCCTCTCCAGGTCAGCATCACCGAACCTTGGGGCTGGTTTCCTGAGTGCCATTGTTTCAAGGTGGCTGGGGTTGCTGAGCAAGTGCTGCTCGACTTTATTAGCAAGGGGCTGGTGAGTGGGGTCCCAATAAATCACTTGGTGAGCCTTCACTTGCGGTGAGAAGCCTGTGAGGCCTCACTAAGTGAACCAATTAACGTTGAATAGTATTGCCGCCCTGTGGTAGTATGACTAGAGGTACTACGGTACCTGGGAGTGTGAGCTACCATTGGTTGAGAAGGCTCGCTGCTCATTGGCCCAAGTGTTTGCATTTCATTGGTCGGAGTGTGAGCTACCATTGCTGGAGAAGGCTCGCTGCTCATTGGCCCAAGTGTTTGCATTTCATTGGTCGGAATGTAAGGTAGCTTCGCCCAGTGAGGCGGGGAATAAGAACCCGTGTGCCCCAGCAGCCAGCCTCTTTCTGTACTCGAGCTGCTGGGGAAACATCTTGTTGATTAAAGCCTTCAATTCGAACTACATCCTCGTTTCAGTAGTTATTGATTGCGCATCACGCTCCCGCTGGGCCGAGCACCGGGAAGCTAGTGGCAATTCCCGCTCGCTACAACATTTAAAAATCTTTCGGAGAATTACGGCCAAAGTTTCTGGGTTCACTGTGAAATGGCCTGACTTATTTTAACATTGTGTTCTCTTGTTCTGGGTCCCCATCAGGGAAAATAATTATCTGCAGCATGTATTTTGTACTAATTCCTGATGAATGATCTTGATTAGTTCATTCAGCAACACAGCACAAGCTGGGGTTCTGTTACTGCCTCAGAATGTGCAGGCCAAGCAATTCAACTCTTTCTCGTTCCTGCACTTTTACCTCTGGGGCCCTCAATGGTTGTTTCTTTATCCCCTCCTATTTCTCATCTATATGTTGCTCCTCAGCAACATCTGAAGGCACAAGTTTCACTTGTACGCTGACAACACCCAGCTCTACCTCACCACCACCTCTCCTGACTCCTTGACTGTTGTTAAATGATCAGACTAAATATCTGGCATCCAAAAATGAGCAAAAATGTCCTCCAATTAAATATTGCGCAGACGGAAACTATTGTTTTTGGTCCATACTCCAAATTCCATTCGCTAACTACTGACTCGACCTTTCTCTCCGGGAACAGTCTGAGATTAAATCAATCTATTTGCACACTTAATTCTGAAATTAGCTTCCAACTTCATATTCATGCCATCGCTAAGACTCTCTATTTCCACTTATGGAATATTGTCCAACTTCACTCTTGCCTCAGTTTATCGGCTGCTGAAGCCTTCATTCCAGCTTTTGTTATCTCTAAAATTAACTATTCCAATTCTCTACTGACTCGTCTCCCACATTCTTCACTTTGTGAACTTGAGGCCATCGAAAGCCCTGCTGCCCTCACCTTAACTCACTGCAAATCCTGGTCCTCTATTGTCCCAATGCTTGCTGACCTACATTAACTCCCAGTCAAAAAAAGTATTGATTTCTAATTCTAATTCAAATCTCTCCTTGCCACTCTGTAATCAGCTCCACAAGTCTCTGAGATATCTGGGGCTGAATTCTCCCCTACCCGGGGGGGGTGGGGGGGATGGGGGGGGGGGGGGGGGGGGGGAGGGGTTCCGGCGGGATGGAGTGGCGTGAACCACTCCGGCATTGGGCCGCCCCAAAGGTGCGGATTTCTCCACACCTTTAGGGGCTAAGCCCTCACCTTGATGGGCTAGGCCCGCGCCGGAGTGGTTCCCAATGCGCCGGCTAGCATGGAAGGCCTTTGGCGCCACGCAAGCCGGGGCCAAAGGGACATCGCTGGCCGGCGGATGTCCGCACGTGTGCAGGAGTATCAGCAGCTGCTGACGTCACCTCCACGCATGCGCAGGGGAGCGGGTAACTTCTGCGTTGGCCATTGCGTAGTCTATGGCCGACGCAGAAGGAAAAGAGTGCCCCCACGGGACAGGCCCGCCCGCGGATCGGTGGGCCCCGATCGCGGGCCAGGCCACTGTGGGGGCACCCCCTGGGGCCAGATCTCCCTGTGCCACCCCCCGCCCCCCAGGAGCCCGGAGCCCGCCCGCGCCGCCAGTCCCGCCGGTAAGGGAGGTGGTTTGATTCACGCCGGCAGGTGCGGCATTACAGCAGTGGGACTTCGGCCCATGGCGGGCTGGAGAATCACCGGGAGGGGGACTGCCGACCGGGCGCAGCGCGATTCCCGCCCCCGCCGAATATCTGGTGCCGGAGAATTCGGCAGCCGGCGGGGGCGGGATTCACGCTGGCCCCCGGCGATTCTCCGACCCATCGGGGGATCGGAGAATCCAGCACCAGTGCTGCTCTAATTCTGGCCCATGTGCATTCTCAAACATAATCATTTCACCATTTGTGGCTGTGTCTTTAGTTGCCTCGGCCTCAAACTCCCTCTCTCTGTCTCACTGCCTTGACCTATACCTCATTTTTAGATGACACTCCTTAAAACCTACCTCTTTGACCAAGTTTTTGGTAAACTGACATATCTCCTTCTGTAGCTCACTGTCAAAATTTGTTTCATAGTGCTCCTGTGAAGCACCTTGGGATGTTTCATTGTGCCAAAGGTGCTATATGAATATAAGTTGCTGTTAGCCTCCCTCTGTTTACTGCTAGAATCCTGAGATTTCTTGAATTCTAATGATTCTCTTAAATCAGACTCTGGCCACCAAAATAAATCAGTGGATGGGGTGTGTCAAAGAAACAATTGTTTTGTCCAGGATGGAGCGGAGGTGTTGTCTGAGCTGCACCCATCTAGGCAAATGTTTCCCTCTTCTTTGTTAGATCCATTGGTATGAGGAATAATCAAACCACTTTTGACAAGCAAATCATGCAGCTTCATAACATAGCAGTTTAGAGTGGTACATGCTCGTGATCCTTCCATACATTGGGACATCTCAAAGGTGGGCAAGGCTACTGCAAAGAGTTTCTGGAAATTACTGGCCTAATTGGATTTTGCTCCCAAATAAATAAATGGCATTTCACGCAATCATTTCCCAACTGAGTGATGACTTCCCACTGTGAAATTTGGCTATTCTCTGTGTAGAAATCATTATTAACTTGGTGATCTCTGTCCAAATCTGGAATGTATCATCATCAAAGCAGGAAGGGAGGGAACCAGATATTCAGATAGAACCCAGCTTCAATTCCAAGTCTCCAAGGACCCTTGCTACAATCTGCTTGCGAACATATATTTACCTAATTTATTTTCGAAGGAGAACAGAGAAGGCCATACGATCCTTCTGCATAAGATATTTACCGGGATCCAGTAGATTCTGGAACCGTAATTTCAGCACTTCGGGCAACAGGACAGGAGTGGAGAGGTGAGAGGGAAGAATGAGTTTAGTAATAGATCTGAAGAAATGTACCTTTGGGGAAATGAAGAGCGTTTGATACCCAGAATAATTGAAGAACCTGTCACATATTGGGATGGGCAGTCAGCGAGTTTGGTGTTGTGGATAGATGGGATCAAATAAGATCAAATGGGTCAAAAGGCAATATTCATCCAGCAGGGCAATTAAAGTCAGAAATTAGTCTGGGCCCATATTCAGAACTGCCTGAAACACGAGGCCTGAGGATTGTTAGAAATTGTTTTTTTGCTTATCTACATATTTGGGGTGAGTTGCTATTGCACTCAAAGATTGCTCACCTCACAAGAAAAGTCTAGTTCAGGTCAATTTCATAGTTAAGAGTAATTGGAATAGGTGATAAAGTGGGGTTGAGAACAATATTATATCAGCCATGATCTTATTGAAAGGCACAGTAGTCTTGAGGGGCCTAATGACCTACTAATCCTCCTCCTATGTCTTATGATCTTATGGAAAGCTGCCTTGTGGAATCAGATAAAGCCTCCTGTGTGAGGTAGTTCTGACATCTGCATGTTATCGTGAATTAATTTGTCGTCAGTTAGACTCCTCGTTGACATATTCAAGAGGCCTAATGTCTGAAAAAAGAGGCCGCATACTATCAGTGTTGTACAAAACACCATAGCTTTGGTGCAGGCCATCACACTTTTAAATTGTATGCTTTGCTTTACATTTATCTCCAGAAAATAGATGTTAGACATGTCAGATTCTGTCCTCCAGGATATTTGTCTATGCATGGTCACATGCAGAGGCGAGGCATTACAGTGGTTTAGTCTCTGATAGAGGAGAACACATGAAAATCCTGATGGTATCTGAATTGCTAGGGATTTGGAATGCAAATTAATATCTCTATCCCTATCCACCAAGCAATCCGTGCTATCCATGAGGGAGACATTGGTGTACTGTTAATGTCACCAGACTAGAGCCCAGGCAGATTCTCTGGAGACATAGGTTAAAATTTAAATTCAATTACTAACATTTGGAATTCAATAGCTAGTGACCCTGAAACCATCATCCATTGTCCTAAAGAACCATCTGGTTCATCAATGCCCTTCAGGGAAGGAAATCTTACCTGGTCTCACATAATGTGACTTCAGAGCCACAACAATCTGGTTGACTGTTACCTGCCCTCTGAAATGGCCTTGCAAACCAAGTCAAGAGCAATTAGGGGTGGGTGACAAATGCTGACATTGCCAGTGATGTCCACATCCCATAGAACAGTGCAGAAGGAGGCCATTCGGCCCATCAAGTCTGCACTGACCCTCTTAAAGAGCCCCCCCACCTAGGTACATTTCCCTGTAACCCCACCTATCCTGCACATCTTATGACACTAAGGGGCAATTTGGTCATGGCCAATCCACCTAACCTTTGGACGGTGGGAGGAAACCGGAGCACCCGGAGGAAACCCACGCCGACACGGGGAAAACTTGCAGTCTCTGTACAGGCAGTGACCCAAGCTGGGAATTGAACCCAGGTCTCTAGCACTGTGAAGCAACAGGGCTAACCACTATGCTATCGTGCCCCCCAGGGTGGCAAACTGAGACTAACCCAGTGACACACTACCCAGCTTGGCTAGATATTATGCCACGAGCACCACCAATAGAAAATCAGGCTTGTTTCTTTTTATACCAGCTCACAGTTATGGTGGCTATGTCGAACAATAATGACTTGCCCTGCACCACGACCATTTAACATAGAAATAGAAGAATAAATTGATATGGAAGTTCATCAGACACCTCAGGATGGATTTTACCACAACTTCCCGCCAGTGGGATGTTCCAATCCTGGCGATGGTGACCCCAGCACCCCATCTTGGTGGAAGCGAAGGTTCCTGCCGCTGGCCAATAGTGAGCCAGCTCTGCCACCAGAAGTCCCACCCCTTAATGTAATTTCCCCCCTTTGCACTGAATACCTCAATACTTAACCAAACTCTATCATTAGTGTTGAAAACTAAACTTCAATTGCTCTCGCATTCACAGCCTTTTGGGTGGATAATTGATCTTCAAATGAATGGGTACTGCAGGAAGTTAAATCATCAGCTTTCCAATTCTGGACGTTGGGCTGAAACGAAAGCACTAATTGCAAGGATCCAAGCAAGCTTGGAGAAATTTTGACTTAGTCATTGGAGGACTGGAGATAAAAGTGTTTGGAATTTGGTACTAAGCGGCTATGAATTGATATTCTGACTCAGGAAGGTTACAAGGGTGAATACTTTTTGATAAACTTGCTGACCTTTGAGGGAAACTGAACAATTAGTAAACAAGACTAAAGTTTAAGTTTAAGATAGAGTTCAGGATTAGGAGTTGATTTAAGCAAGATTTGGTCTTGGGGTTAGGGCTAAGATAGAGAAAATAGCTCGACTTAGGGGCTGACACTGGCCTTCCCCGATCATGCAAAATGGGTTAATAGCAAATCAGCAGTTTTACAATGTGCATAATATTCTTTTCCCTTTTGCCACCAAGTATAAGAATTAGATTGAGGGTGAGAATTTGGGATATTTTTATTGTCAGGGTTTGATTTGAGATTTCCTTCAGGTTTTAAAGACACAATCTCTCTCCCTGTGAATTGTTACAAGGTGATTTATCACACAAACCTGTGTGAAAGAAAGAATGGACTCACATTTATAAACTGTTTTACACACCTCGGATGTCACAGAGTTATAGAGGGCGCAATTTCATGGAACAAAAACACAAGTCCCGTTTTGGGCACGTTTAGCGGGATGTTTCCCAGCACTTGGAGCACCGAGAATGACCCCATTATTAAACGGGACTCTGCACTTTTTCGGGCCTCGGCAGGGAAAGCCCTACCAAGGCTGCCCTTCGACTCATTTTCTGCACTAATGAGCTCAGCTTGCAGGAAGAGATCGGGACACCATATTTAAATGGCGCCCCTATCTCTTGATCCCCCCACCGCAGCTTCTGAACCGCTCCAAAATACAAATTAGGGGATCTTTGAGCCTCCCCGCACTCCAACTCATAAGGGCAGGGCACCCCCGAGTCCAATTCCTAGCACAGGCAATCTGGCACACAGGCACCTTGGCATTGCCAGCCTGCCACACCGGCAGTGACAATGCCCAGAGCCCGATCACGAACCCCCCGGCCCAAATTCCATTCCGCCTGGTCCACGTTTGTGGAAACCAATGCTATAGCAGGGTCTCCAAGGCAAGGCCATTCGAACCCACACCTTGGGTAGCTCCGGCGTAGATATATTCAAGTGAGGCTAACTATTCACTTGAATATGCAAATCTGGATACCACCGATTGAGGGAGAGGTCCAGATCGCGAGGCCGAGAGGTCTCTCGTGCGATTGTAACAGCCTCGTCGGGTCACCGGGTTAGGCCAAAGAGGCCAATAGATCTAACCTAGAGTTTGTACAGCATGGAAAGATGCCCTTTGGCCCACCCTGTCCATATTGGCCATCAAACACCTATCCTAATCCCATTTTCCTGCACTTGGCCCATAGCCTTGTATGCTCTGCCAGTTCAAGGGCTCATCAAAATACTTCTTTAATGTTGTGAGGGTTCCCATCTCTGACCCTCTATCCAGCCCCACCCCCCACCAGCAACAGCATAAATCTGATCCTATTTCAGATTTTCTCCAGCTTTGACAAAGAATAAACCAGACCCAAAACATATCTCTCTTCTTTCACTACAGGCACTGTCAGACCTGCTGAGGTTGTCCAGTATTTTCTGTTTTTTTAACTTTAGAACTATAGTTACTGTTTGTACTCATGGAATATATCAAGGCATTTGTGTGTTTGTCATGCATGTCCACAGACTTATGCATGCAGATGCCTGTACGCATGGCTACTTTTGCAACTGTTTCAGCGTATATTTGAGTGCATTATTTGACCATATGCGTGCCAGGTGCATCTATAGGATCAAAGAATTTTACAGAACAGAAGGAGGCCATTTGGCTCATCATGTCTGTACCACTTCCGAAAGAGCTACCTGGCTAGTCCCATTCCCCAGTCCTATCTCCACAGCCCTCTAAATTCATCACTTTTATATATATATCCAGCTCTCCTATGAAATTTCCTGTAGAATCCGCCGCCACCACTCTCCCAGGCAGCGCATTCAAGACCCCAGCAACTCTCTGACTACAGACATTTCTCCTCATCTCACTCTTAGCCCTCTTGCTGACCATCTGAAAATTGTGACTCATAGTCACTGACATACCAACTAATTGAAACAGAATATCCTTCTGTCATGTGAGAGTACCTTTAAGAAATGGGTGTTTATAAATGGGTGTGTATATCAATATCTGTAGTGAGAGTATCTTTACGAAATGGGTGTTTACTACTGCAGTGATGTCAGAGAGTGGGTGGAGCTAGCTGGGCTGTCTGTCAGCGTTTTACTTTTGTTTTTGAGCAGGCTGCAGGGTGTGTTTTAGTTTTGTTTTCATTGTTGGAGCTGAAGCCAGACAGAGCAGATGTACTATTGATCTCTCTGCCATCAAAAGACTATCTCTTGATCATTTGGTGAATTCAGAATTATAAATGTTCTCAGTAGTGAATGTAAACCTAATGTGCTTCTTTTAAAAGGGGTTTCTTAAGTCTTCTGGATGTTAAAAGGTCAGCTTACGGATTACTTAGTGTTGTATTCTTTGGGGGTTGTATTTGAATTATAGTTGCTAAGGTGTTCACTGTGTGTTTTAAAAAGGTTAACTTGAGTTCATAGAATAAACATTGTTTTGCTTTAAAAAATACTTTTCCATTTCTGCTGTACCACACCTGTAGAGTGGGCCGTGTGCTCCCCATACCACAATCTATTAAATGTTGTGGGTCAGGTGAACTCCATGATACACTTTGGGGTTCTCTAAATGCTGGCCCATAATACTTCTTTACCCTGTAAAAATTGTTCAGAATTTTGAACACCTAAATAAGATCACCTCTTAATCTTCTCTGCTCTAAGGAGAACAAACCAATTTCTCTCATCTTTATTTGTATCTCAAATTCCTCATTCCTGGTATCACGGCACGGTAGCACAGTGGTTAGCACTGCTGCCTCACAGCACCAGAGACCTGGGTTCAATTCCGGCTTGAGTGACTGCCTGTGTGGAGTTCGCACTTTCTCTCCATGTCTGAGTGGGTTTTCTCCGGGTGCTCCGGTTTCCTCTCACATTCCAAAGATGTGTAGGTTCGGTGAATTGACCGTGCTAAATTGTCCCTTAGTGTCCAAAGATGTGCAGGTTACGTGGGGTTACAGGAACTGGGCAGAGGTGTGGACCTGGATAGGGTGCTCTTTCGGAGGGTTTGTGCAGATTCGATGGGCTGAATGGCCTCCTCCTGCACTGTAGGAATTCTATGATAGTAATGAATCTCCTCTGCACTCTCTCTGAGGCTTTAACACCCTTTCTTAATTAAGGTGCCCAGAGCGGGGCACAATATTTCAAATGCGATCTGATCAATGATTTGTAGGGGTGTAGCATCACTTTCTTGCTTTTATACTCTATGCTTCTATTCATAAATCCAAGGATCCTATTAGCCTTCTTAACAACTCTTTGATCTTGCCTGCCACCTTCAGAGAATTATGCACTTGAACCTCAAAATCTCTCTGGTCCTGTACTCCCCTGAAAATTGTACCATTGAGCCTCTATTGTCTCCCCATGTTTCTCTTTCCAAAATGCATTACCTCACATTTCTCTGCATTGAAATACATCTGCCAGCTGTCTGTCCATTTGGCCAACTTGTCAATGTTCCTCTGAAGTCTCTCAGTGTCGTCCTCACAATTCACTATTCTCCCTAGCTTAGTATCATCTGCAAATTTAGAGATTTTTCCCTCAACATCCACTTCTAAATTATTTATGTAAATCAGAAAAGGGAAGGGTCCCAACACTGAGCCCTGGGGAACACCACTTTCAACTCATCTCTAGTCTGAGAATTGTCCATCCATACATATCCTGTTTCCTATCCCTTAGCCAACTTCGAATCCATGCTGCCGAGATCCCATCAATCCCGAACATTTCAAATTTTCTAACCAACCTTTCATGTGGCAACATATCAAATGCTTTCTGAAGGTTCAAATATACAACATCCACAGCAATACTTTTATCCATTGCCTGTGTCACCTCGTCAAAGAGGTGTCACCCGGAGAAAACCCCCTCAGACACGGAGAGAAAGTGCAAACTCCAATTGAATCTCAGAGATGACTGCCCTTGACAAAGCCATGTTGACTGTCCAGTATTAACTTATTTTTCTCTAAGTATATATTTATCTTATCCTGTATTATGGCCTACTATCAGTTTTCCCAATATTGATGTCAAGATACCAGGTCCTGCATTATCCTTTGCCCCTTTCATAAACAACTGTGTCACATTTGTAATCCTGTAGTCCCCGGAACTAATTCTGTATTCAGAGAAGCCTGAAGAATTTCTGTCAATGGCTTCGCAATTTACTCCCTTACCTCTCTCAATAGGATGCATCTCTTCCAGGCCTGGTGACTTCACTATCGGAGTGCTGCCAGCTTATTAGCACTTCTTCTTTATCTATCATTACACTGCTCAGTTGCTCAACACTCACATTTTCAACTGGGCCATTGTCACCATCTTCTATTTTGGTAAAGAGAGAAGCAAAGTACCCAGTTACTATCACTGCCATACCCACCACTTCAGTGAGAAGCTTCCCCTGCTTGTCCCTTATGGGCCCCACTCTATCCTTCACTAATCTTTTATTATTAATTGTTATGGGCCAGGGTTTAGAGAACACCGAAGTGTATCATGGAGTTCACCTGACCCACAATTTTTAATAGATTGTGCAGAGGAGATTCACTAGGTTAATCCCAGATCTGAAGGGGTTGGATTATGAGGAGAGGTTGAGTAGACTGGGACTGTACTCGTTGGAATTTAGAAGGATGAGGGGGGATCTTATAGAAACATATAAAATTCTGAAGGGAATAGATAGGATAGATGCGGGCAGGTTGTTTCCACTGGCGGGTGAAAGCAGAACTAGATGGCATAGCCTCAAAATAAGGGGAAGTAGATTTAGGACTGAGTTTAGGAGGAACTTCTTCACCCAAAGGGTTGTGAATCTATGGAATTCCTTGCCCAGTGAAGCAGCTGAGGCTCCTTCATTAAATGTTTTTAAGGTAAAGATAGATTGTTTTTTGAAGAATAAAGGGATTAAGGGTTATGGTGTTTGGGCCGGAAAGTGGAGCTGAGTCCACAAAAGATCAGCCATGATCTCATTGAATGGTGGAGCAGGCTCGAGGGACCAGATGGCCTACTCCTGCTCCTAGTTCTTATGTTCTTATGTATGAGGAGCACACGGCCCACTCTACAGGTGTGGTACAGCAGAAATGGAAAAGTATTTTTTAAAGCAAAACAATATTTATTCTATGAATTCAAGTTAATCTTTTTAAAACAAACAGTGAACAACTTAGCAACCATTAATTCAAATACAACCCCCAAAGAATACAACACTAAGTAATCCGTAAGCTGTCCTTTTAAAATCCAGAAGACTTAAAACACCTTTTACCAGAAGTATATCAGGTTGAAGTCACTACTGTTATTAGGTTTAAATCACCAGAATCGATTTACAGTCTTTAGGTTACAGAGAGAGACTCTAACAGACCTTCTGGCTGTGACTGCAGCTATCCAGTTCTGAAAACGAAACTAAAATACACCATGCAGCAAACAACCTAAAACAAAAGTAAAAAGCTGACAGACAGCCCAGCTCCACCCACTCTCTGACATCACTGTAGTAATAAACACCTATTTCTTAAAGGTACTGTCACTACAGATATGAATATACATACCCATTTATAAACACCCATTTCTTAAAGGTACTCTCACTACAGATATGAATATACATACCCATTTATAAACACCCATTTCTTAAAGGTACTCTCACATGACATAATATATTTGAAGAACATTTCACCATTTGTTTTAGCACAGCCTGCCATCCTTTCCCCATGCTGCCTCTTAGCCTTCCTTATTTCAGCCTTAGGCTCTCTCCTGCATTTGTGATTATCCTCCTGATTTATATTACTGTTATTATTCTGGCATGTATCAAATGCTTCTTTTTTCTTCCTTATTTTATCCTCAATAACCTTTATCATCCAAGGTACCTAGTTTTCGATACCCCTTCTTTATTTCTGATGGGTATAAGACCATAAGACATAGGAGCAGAATTAGGCCACTTGGCCCATCGAGTCCACTCCGCCATTCAATCATGGCTGATGTTTTTCTCATCCCCATTCTCCTGCCCTCTCCCCATAACCCCTGATCCCCTCGTTAATCAAGAACCTACCTATCTCTGTCTTAAAGACACTTAGTGATTTGGCCTCCACAGCCTTCTGTGGCAAAGCGTTCCACAGATTCACCACCCTCTGGCTGAAGAAATTCTTTCTTATCTCTGTATTAGAGGATCATCCCTTTCGTCTGAGATTGTGTCCTCTGCTTCTAGTTTTTCTTATAAGTGGAAACATCCTCTCCATGTCCACTCTCTCCGGGCCTCAAAGTATCCTGTAAGTTTCAATAAGATCCCCCCCTCATCCTTCTAAATGTCTATATATCTAGCTAGTACCCTATTCATCTCTCCTCTGAAAGTCTCCAATTTCTCTTCCACTGTTTTATTCACCAAAATGCTTTTCCAATCAACCTGTTCCAGTTCAAGTTTTAGACCCCTAAAATTTGTCCATTTTCAGTCTGCGATCGTAATGTGTAATTGATTTTTATCCTTTTCCAACTTAATATTGAACCTTCTTATATTTTGATCGCTATTTCCCGACTGCTCCCCACTCTGACGTTCTCCACCTGTTCTGCCTCATTTCCGAGGACCAGATCCAGCACAGCTTGCTCCCTGGTAGGACTGGAATTGTACTAATCCAGAAAGTACTCCTGCACACTCTGCAGGAATTTTGCCCCTTCTGTGCCCCCCAGTCTACCTTAGGGTAATTGAAATCCCCAGCTATCAAACCCCTTCTTGTCCTGCAGATTTCCATAATGTGCCTACCAATGCTCTCTTCTATTTCCTCCCCACTATTTGGAGATCTATAATAAATACCCAACAAGGTAACCGTTCCCTTCTCACCTCCAACCATATAGATTCTAATTCAGGAACTGCATCTCGTTCAAGGGCTTTGATACTATCTTTGACCAAGACTGCTACACCTCCTCCCTTTTTACCCACCCTTCTTCTACTAAAAACTTTATAATCCGGGATGTCAAGTATCCAGTCTTGTTGTGGCTTGAGCCATGTTCCTGTTAATACTACTTTGTTATATCCCCTGAGAGCAATTTCTGTTTCCAGTTCCCCAATTTTGATCACTATACTCCGTGCATTTACCTACATACAATTTAAGCCTGTCCTTATCTTTTTCTTGCCCTTTGGGAGGTGACCATTTCTTTGTTCACTGTCAACATTCAAGCTTTCCCTCACTTCCTTTTCCCTGTTCCCCATCTTCTCTATTTTGCCTTCAAATGTGTGAGGCTGCCTGAATATGTACTTGAATGTGTATGTGTGTAGGTGAGTGCATGCTTGTGTGTGTAAGTATGTGCATGAGTATATTTGTGTGCATATACATATGTGAGTACTTGGTGGCTATGGGGTTAAGGCACTCAAGTAGGAGCTATGCAGCCGATGCTAAACAGATCAAATAGGCTTTGATCTGTTTAGTTAAGTTTTGTTATCCCCCAAGGGCTGAGTGCCTCAGTGACAATCGGCTGATCTGTGCAGCATTTCAAACTGTCCAATTATCCACTTATGATCCTGAGTCTGGTGTACGCAAAGCTCTCATCTCTTGAAAGGACACACAAAGCCTAGAACCTTCCATGACGATCCTCTTCTTCCCCCAAAATATCTAATTTACAAATGAAACAATGCAGGCTTTAATGTATCTCACAAGGTCTTGCAATGCACAATATGCATCTGGTTTGTACTTCATATCCTTGATTGACGTTGCAATTTTGCAATATTTCAGAAAAACATCAACTGTCTATTTTGATTGTGTATTGTTTCTTTGCTACTGGATCTCATTAAAGTATTATCCAGCAAAACTGGGTCATGGATAGATAGATCAGGTCCGAACGGGCCTTTGATACTGTTCAGTATAGTGACATTCGACAAAGCGACAGTCATGATTTCTGTGTCAGGCATCCCTGTTAATAAAATTATCATTAAATTTGCTCTGTTAATAAATGTACTACTTCAGAAATCCTTGTGTACTGGAAGGGTCAAGTATTCTTTGAGAAGCGACTGTTCCCATGTTGGAAACCGCGACAATACCCATATCGTTGAGGCTATGTATTAATGTGTTTCTTTTGTTTCAGGGATATTAATATTGGGGAACGGAAGACTTCAGACATGTGATAGCATGGCCAGATCTATAATATGGCCAGATACAGAGCATGAGAGGATTTGATTAAGTAAATAAGAGGGAACTATTACTGCTGCTGGGTGGGTCAAACCCTAGGACCATAATAAGACCATAAGACATAGGAGCAGAATTAGGCCACTCGGCCAAACGAGTCTGCTCCGCCATTCAATCATGCCTGATATTTTCTCATCCCCATTCTACTGCCTTCTCCCCATAACCCCTGATCCCCTTATTAATCAAAAACCTATCGAATGAAATGAAATGAATCTATCTCTGTCTTAAGGACACTCAGTGATTTGGCCTCCACAGCCTTCTGCGGCAAAGAGTTCCATAGATTTACCACCCTCTGGCTGAAGAAATTTGTCCTCATCTCTGTTTTAAAGGATCGTCCGTTTAGTCTGAGGTTGTTCCCTCTGGTTCTAGTTTTACCTACAAGTGGAAACATTCTCTCCACGTCCACTCTATCCAGGCCTCACAGTATCCTGTAAGTTTCAATAAGATCTCTCCTCATCCTTCTAAACTCCAACGAGTACAGACCCAGTGTCCTCAACCGTTCCTCATACCACAAACCAGAGCCGGCGGGAGGAACAGAGATAATTGCTGAAAGTAACACATTCCAATTGTGATTTAGATGCACTGCCTAAAGGTGTGGTGGAAGCAGATTCAATAGTAACTTTCAAAATGGAAGTGGGTATTTACTTGATAAACATTCACCCTTCCTTTCTGCAAAGGAATCTAGCTGACTGGATTGCCTGGCCATGGTCCCATTCAAACGGACATTGGATGGGTTCTACAGCAGATGAGCAATCTGCTCAACCAGGCCACTGCCTAGTTGGTGAGGAGGAAAACCAGCTCCTGAGTACAAAATAGTGGGTTCAATATTAATATGGAAATGAGACCTGAGCAACGTGGAAGGGGGCGGAGGATTGGTGGGGCGGCAAACGTGCAATTTCATGGGTGCATGGGAAGGCCTATTTTTAACATGGATGCTTCATTTTTATTTTGCTCTTCGTTTGATGTCTCCACTGCCTGAGGGTGACATGATTAGACCCAGATCACCTCGGCTACATCTAAACACCCACTTCACTTGTGCAGTGCTGATGAAGGATGTAGTTCTGTGGCAATAAAAACAGAAAATACTGGAAACATTGGCTAGTCTGGCAGTATCTTACTGGAGAGAGGAACATAGGGTGGAATTCTCCGACACCCCCCGGCGGGTTGGAGAATCGGCGCGGTGCTGTGCGAATTGCGCCATGACATCCCAACGCCAGGATGAAATTCTCCGCTCTCCGGCCTGGGCCGACATGGGCCAGCACGCCGATTCTCTAGCCTGGATGAAAATCCGAGACGCTGGCGCTGTTCTAACATCCTCTGAGCTGGCGGGACCTCGGCGTTGAAGCGTCCGGGGGCGGCCCGTGTGGGGGGAGGGGGGTTTCTGGCCTGGGGGGGGGGCTCCATAGTGGCCTGGCCCACGGTTGGGGCCCACCGATCGGCGGCTGGCCTCTCTGGCTGGGGGCCTCCTTTCCTCCTGTAGCCCTGCACCATTTGGTGTCGGGGCTGGCGCAGGGAAGAAGGCCACTGCGCATGCGTTAGTTAGCGCAGGCCCAACTGCACATGCGCGGACCCCGCAGCGCCGGGTTCACACTGGGCTTGGAAGCTGGAGCGGCGTGGGCCACTCCAGCACTGTGCTAGCCCCCTGTGGGCTGGAGAATGGGTCCCGGAACGGGCACCGACGCCGGAGTAAAACACTCCCGTTTTTATGTCAGCGCAACACTTAGCCGCCCGATGGAAGAATCCCGCCCCTAGTTACCATTTCAGATTGATAACCCTTCATAGAATCATAGAATCCCTACAGCGCAAAAGAAGGCCATTCAGCCGATCGAGTCTGCACCGACTCTTGGAAAGAGCACCCTACCTGAGCCATGTCCCATCCTGTCTCCCTAACCCCACTTAACCTATTGGACACATAGGCAATTTTAGCATGGCCAATCCGCCTGACCTACACATCTTTAGACTGTGGGAGGAAACTGGAGCACCCGGAGGAAACCCACGCAGAAACGGTAAACTCCACACAGACAGTCACCGGAGGTCGGAATTGAACCCGGATCCCTGGCACTAAAGCATCATGCTAACCACTATGCCACCATGCTGCCCCTTTTATCAGAATTGAATGAAGTTAAGAAATATAACAGTTTACAAGTAAGAGTAGAAACAGAGGAAAATGCTGCTGGGGAACGTGAAAGAAGAAGAAAGTAGGTCCATGATAGGGGAGGGCACGATTGTTTAAATGAGTAAAGGGATATGGTGCATGGCAAAAATGAATGGTAATGAGATAATAAAGAAACAGCTTGTTCTAACATTAGAGAGCAATGAAGAGTTACCCACATTGATGTGGGACTCTAGTTACATACAGGTCGGAAAGCGTAAGGATAGTCGGTTTTTTTCCCTTAAGGTCATGAATGAACCAGCTAGGTTTTTACAACAATTTGACAGCTTCAATGTCACTTTTACATAAACCAGCTTTTTAACCGTAGACTGTTAAAATCAGATTTCAAATTCTCAAACTTCCGTGGTGGGATTTGAACTCACTTCTGTGAACTATTTGTTCAAATATGTGACTAAAATGCATTGCCATCGACAGACCAGGATTCATGATGTGTGACTCTCCATTTCCTGGCAATCCAGTAAAGAATACAGCCGCACTGAACCACAATATTCATGAGGTGCATTTGCCTTTCATAAAGCCTACTGCACTCACATTGCATTGTCACTGATGTTACTGCAATACATGGTAAGAGCCAACCACATCAAAGGAGATAGCTTGGATCACCAAAAGGTACTGTAGGTACCTTCTCAAATGCCAGTTACCCTCAAGCTCCTTTTAGATGGCATGCTGCCAATAAGTATTGTTGTGGTAGGAGGCAATTTCAGGATCTGAAAGGCCAGATCACGCAATTGTCAAACAATTGTGCTAATCCATTGTTCTCTCTCTGTTAACGCCCAACTACAGTATCATAAAGCAGGTTGTTAATTTACCACCCAGCAGAATGGGACATTTGTGTGAAATTATTGTCATTGAATAAGATATTAAACTGAGAATTATGACAGCTGAATGATTACGATCCATGGGAAGGTCTTAAAGCTGTAGGTGGTTAGAGAGCCTGACAGCTGGCTATTAGTATCGGGTGATAACAGGCATTCTACATGATTCGGCATCCATTAATATGACTAAAATTGATGTTCACATGCAGCAGGCTGTGGTTCCCTGATTTGTCTCATGTTTATCAAATTAGCCCCCTACCCCTTCTCCTGTCACGTGATCTTAGTGCCTCCTCAAGCATCTTACAGAAAAAGATTCTTGAAGTGTAGTCGTTTTGAAGTGTTGTAATGTGAGAAATGTGATTGTTAATTTGCGCACAGGAAGGTCTCAAAAACAACACTGAGATGAAACCAAATAATTTATCTTTGGCGTTTATTGAGAAATTGGTCAGAACACCGGAAAGAACTTCTCAGTTCTTCCTCCGATAGCGCATGGTACATTTTACATCTATCTAAGAAGACAAACAGGGCATTTGTTTAATGCCTCATCTGAAAGACGGCACCTCCAAGTGCCCAGGACTACACTGGAGCATCGACCTAACCGGTGTTCTCAAGTTTCTGGAATGATGCTTAAACCCACAGCCTGCTGACTCAGTGGTGACATTGCAGACATCTACAATCAGTGCAGCAGTAGCTGCTGTCTACTCCATGCAACTCAGGCATCCCAATACTATTACAAAATAGATACACAAGTGGAATATCAGTTTGTTTTTATTCGTTCATGGGATATGGGCGTCGCTGGCTTGTTCAGCATTTTATTGCCCATCCCTAAGGGCAGTTAAGAATCACTCATGGATGTGAGTCTGGAGTCACATGTAGGCCAGAGCAGGCAAGGACAGCAGATTTCCTTCCCTAAAGGATATTCGTGAACCAGGTGGGCTTTTACAACAATTGGCAATGGTTTCATAGTCACAGTTAGACTTTTAATTCCAGATTTTTATTGAATTCAAATTTCACCAACTGCCGTGGCGGGATTCAAACCCGGAGCCCCAGAGCATTACCCTGGGATTCTGGGATTCAAACCCAGAGCCCCAGAGCATTACCCTGGGATTCTGGGGTTCAAACCCGTAGCCCCAGAGCATTACCCTGGGATTCTGGGATTCAAACCCGGAGCCCCAGAGCATTACCCTGGGATTCTGGGATTCAAACCCGGAGCCCCAGAGCATTACCCTGGGATTCTGGGATTCAAACCCGGAGTCCCAGAGCATTACCCTGGGATTCTGGGATTCAAACCCGGAGCCCCAGAGCATTACCCTGGGATTCTGGTTTACGAGTCCAGTAACAATACCACTACACCACCGCCTCCCCGATGACAGGTACATCCTCCCAATAACTTCTCAAAAGCACGTTTCCTCAGCAAGCATCAATCACTGAAGACAGGAAGAGGAGGGAGACAGGGATGAATATTGAAAGTGAGGGAATGGGTTCAGGAGGGGGTGGATGAAATATCTGCACTGAGAGAAAAACGTTGGCTTATACAAGCCACAAAGTACCAGGTAGGAATGAATTGTTCCCTGTTCGCCATTGTGTATTGTATGCAATACCAAGCTGTACATGATTGATTCAACCTCAATTAGAGGGCACAGATTTAAACTGATTGGCAAAAGAAGTAAAAGTGATGTGAGGAAAACGTTTTCACCCAGAGAGTGGTTGGAGTCGGGAAGAAGTGTCCTGAGAGGGTAGTGGAGGCTGGTGGGTTCGAGGTATTGCCAAAGTCACGTGACCTCGAACATGAGGGAATGTCTGAAGGCAGCCATGATACATTCAGTTCAACAATTTTTTTTAAAAATTTAGTGCACCCAATTAATACATTCAGTTCAATAAAGGCACTACACTAGACACACTGTAGCCTTGAATTCATAACATGTTGTCAGAATAGAGTTGAGGTTGGGTTTTGGAAAGCTGGAAGAGAAGCCAAAGCCACTGAAAGAAGAGCACTAAAATGTTCCAACTGGTGGAAAGTTGCTGAAGAAAACACAGACAAGGAAAAGTAACACAAATCGAATGCTGTGAGACACAAATGGCTGGAAATTCTCTGCTCCCTGCTCCTGTTGAAATGAAAGGGGAAGTGTGAAACTAGCAATTTTTCCACTTGCAATGGTAGAATCACGGGATTGCGATAGATTTAATATAAGACATAAACATAGAATTTACAGTGCAGAAGGAGGCCATTTGGTCCATCGAGTCTGCACCGGCCCTTGAAAAGAGCACCCCACTTAAGGCCACACCTCCACCCCATACCTGTATCCCAGCAACCCCACCCAACCCCTTTGGACACTAAGGACAATTTATCATGGCCAATCCACCTAACCTGCACGTCGTTGGACTGTGGGATGAAACCGGAGCACCCGGAGGATACCCACACAGACAAGGGGCGAAATTCACCGACCCCACGCAGGGTCGGAGAATCGGCCGGCGGTGGCGTTATTCCCGCTCCCGCCGGGTTTTGAATTTTCCGTGCGGCCAAAAACCGGCGTTGTGCAAATCCCGCCGGCAGCCTCTGAGAACAGCTGGCGCCAGCGGGATGTCATTTAATTTTTACTGTCAACAAATCTCCGGCCCGGATGGGCCGAAGTCCCGCCGACGTGGCCACGGGTCACGTCGGCGAAAATCACAGTAGGTTTATAACGGCGTCAACCATTAATGATGGTTGACGCCGTTCAGTTACCTACATCGAGTGCGGGGGAGGAGGAGAGTACCGGCGTTTGTGTGGGGGGGGGAGGAGAGAGTACCGGCGTTTGTGGGGGGGGGGGGGAGAGAGAGTACCGGCGTTTGTGGGGTGGTGGGGGGGAGAGAGTACCGCCGTTTGTGGGGTGGTGGTGAGGGGGGGAGGGAGTACCGGCGTTTGTGGGGTGGTGGTGGGGGGGGGGGGGTAGGTGGGAGGAAGGGTTTGGCATTCCTCAGGGGCACTGCATTGAACCACCCCCACCCCCCTCCCGAATCATCCTCCATCTAACCTCATCCATCCCTCTTTTCCCCGCCCCCACACCTGGGTAAACAAAGAACATAAACCGCTCTGTAAATCTGTGCCAGTGCACGGGGGATCAAATAGCTCTGGAACAAAGGGCAGGATGAAGAGAATGTGAGAGAGTGAGAGAGGAGAAAGGGGGAGGGAGGAGAAAGGGGGAGGGAGGAGAAAGGGGAAGGGAGGAGAAAGGGGGAGGGAGAAGAAAGGGGGAGGGAGGGGAAAGGAGGAGAAAGAGGCCCGGGGGTGGGGGAAGCAGAATTAATCCAAATTCCTGCTTATTTCCTCAGACTCTTCAAAAGGTTGTTTCTCCCCAGGATTAGAAAAGGTGCCTTGATAATTCACAGGGTAGAACCCTTTCTGCGCTGTGAATTATAAAGGCAGAACCCAGAAACTTTGCCAAAAGTTTTTCCCTCTCTCTCCGCGCGTTTTTCCTGTTGTTGTGAAACTGACCTGAAATCGCAGAGGCTGAAGCAGAAATAGACAAATCCAGACACATTTCCCACCCCGGGATCCCAGCATTTCCCTCTGCATTCTAACCAGGCAATATTCCTGGGTTTAGGCAGATTGCAATATACTCACCAAAGCCCTGCTCTCAGCCAGAGGATGGACGGGACTCCCTCTCTCTGCCTCTCTCTCTCTGTCTGTCCCCACAATCTCCCTCTCTCTCTCTCTCTCTCTCTCAAACAAAGACAAGGCAGCTGGGAGGAAGGGGAGCCTTGAGGAAGATCTGCTGATGCCCCCATCCAATGGATGCCCGGGGCCAACGCACCGTCGCCCCCCCCCCCTCTGCACGCCACTGCACCCTACCCCGACCCCCGACCCCCCACCCCACCCCCCCACCCCTACCCCCCACCCACCCCTACCTCCCACCCCTACCCCCCCACCCACCCCTACCACCCACCCCTACCCCTACCCCCCCACCCACCCCTACCACCCACCCCTACCCCTACCCCCCCACCCCTACCCCCCTACCCCTACCCCCCACCCCTACCCCACCACCCCCCCACACCCCCCACCCCTACCCCCCACCCCCCCAAACCCCCCACACCACCCCACCCCTACCCCCCCACACCCCCTCCCCTACCCCTACCCCCCCACCACCACCCCACAAACGCCGGTACTCTCTCCCCCCCCACAAACGCCGGTACTCTCCCCCCCCCACAAACGCCGGTACTCTCTCTCCCCCACCCCCCCCCCACAAACGCCGGTACTCTCTCCCCCCCCCCCCACCACCCCACAAACGCCGGTACTCTCTCCCCCCACCACCCCACAAATGCCGGTACTCTCTCCCCCCTCTCTCCCCCCCCCCCCCCACCACCACCCCACAAACGCCGGTACTCTCTCCCCCCCCCACCACCACCACCCCACAAACGCCGTACTCTCTCCACCCCCACCCCACCCCCCCACAAACGCCGGTACTCTCTCCCCCCCACCACCCCACAAACGCCGGTACTCTCTTCCCCCCACCACCACCACCACCCCACAAACGCCGGTACTCTCTTCCCCCCCCACCACCACCACCCCACAAATGCCGGTACTCTGTCCCCCACCACCACCCCACAAACGCCGGTACTCTCTCCCCCCCCCCCACCACCACCACCCCACAAACGCCGGTACTCTCTCCCCCCACCACCCCACAAATGCCGGTACTCTCTCCCCCCCTCTCTCCCCCCCCCCCCACCACCACCACCCCACAAACGCCGGTACTCTCTCCCACCCCCACCCCACAAACGCCGGTACTCTCTCCCCCCCCCCCACCCCACACCCCACAAACGCCGGTACTCTCTCTCCCCCCCCACCACCCCACAACGCCGGTACTCTCTCCCACCCCCACCCCACAAACGCCGGTACTCTCTCCCCCCCCCACCCCACCACCCCACAAACGCCGGTACTCTCTCCCCCCACCACCCCACAAACGCCGGTACTCTCTCCCCCCCACCCCACAAACGCCGGTACTCTCTCCCCCCCCCACCCCACCACCCCACAAACGCCGGTACTCTCTCCCCCCCCACCCCACCACCCCACCAAACGCCGGTACTCTCTCCCCCCCCACCACCCCACAAACGCCGGTACTCTCTCCCCCCCCCACCCCACCACCCCACAAACGCCGGTACTCTCTCCCCCACCACCACCCACAAACGCCGGTACTCTCTCCCACCCCCACCCCACAAACGCCGTACTCTCTCCCACCCCCACCCACAAACGCCGGTACTCTCTTCCCCCCCACCACCACCACCCACAAACGACCGGTACTCTGTCCCCCACCACCACCCCACAAACGCCTGTACTCTCCCCCCCCCCCCACACACACACAAACGCCGGTAACTCTCCCCCCCCCACCCACCACCCCCACAACGCCGGTACTCTCTCCCCCCCCACCACCCCACAAACGCCGGTACTCCCCCCCCCCCCCACACACACACACAAACGCCGGTACTCTCTCCCCCCCCCACCCCACCACCCCACAAACGCCGGTACTCTCTCCCCCCCACCACCCCACAAACGCCGGTACTCTCTCCCCCCCACCCACAAACGCCGGTACTCTCTCCCCCCCCCACCCCACCACCCCACAAACGCCGGTACTCTCTCCCCCCCCACCCCACCACCCCACAAACGCCGGTACTCTCTCCCCCCCACCACCCCACAAACGCCGGTACTCTCTCCCCCCCCACCCCACCACCCCACAAACGCCGGTACTCCTCTCCCCCCCACCACCCCACAAACGCCGGTACTCTCTCCCACCCCCCACCCCACAAACGCCGGTACTCTCTCCCACCCCCACCCCACAAACGCCGGTACTCTCTTCCCCCCCCACCACCACCACCCCACAAACGCCGGTACTCTGTCCCCCACCACCACCCCACAAACGCCGGTACTCTCCCCCCCCCCACACACACACAAACGCCGGTACTCTCCCCCCCCACACTTCCGCAGCGGGTGAAACTGACGCGTACAGCGTCAGTCCGCTGCTGGCCCTTTCGGAAACGGAGATTTAGGGCCTAAAAGCAGCCCGCGACGTCGGAGTCACCGGCGCCGCTTTTGCCCGCCGGAAATGGGCGTCACGTAGGTCCACGGTGAATTTCGCCCAAGAGGAGAACGTGGAGACTCAGCACAGACAGTGACCCAAGCTGGGAATCGAACCTGGGACCCTGGCGCTGTGAAGCAACAGTGCTACCCACTGTGCTACCGTGCCGCCCACAGTAAAGCCGCAGCTGATAACAAGCAGCAACACTTTTAACACTAATGCAAATTGCATTCCATCCAAAATCTATCAAAAGAATTTTTTTTTAAATGGCAGAGATTTTGAAAGCCTTGGAGGCATGCTTTGAACCCCAAGTGAACGTGACTTATGAATGCTGTACATTTATGGGCAGGATTTCCTGCAGCCGGCGGTATGTTTTGTGGTGGCGGAGGCAGATTACCATTTGGCCGGCGGCAGGATCTTCCTGTCCCGTTACTGTCAATGGTGTTTCCCATTGTTCGCATCCTCCAGCACTGAGGAACCTTAGACAGGGGCTTGCTGTCAGCAGGGCTGGAGGATCCTTCTGCCGGGAATGGCCAGAAAATCCCACCCATCATCTCCAAACTATCACCAGTCAAATGGAAAGGCTGAGGTGGCAATTCACCAAAGGAATCGAGCAAAATCTAGTACGAGGCAACCCTCGCGTGGAAAAATGCACCGATCAAGCGTGAAAAGTATGAAGAGTAGTTCAGTCCAAAGACCAGTGTCATCTCACACCCAAACTACTTTGTTGAAGTAACAGGCGTGAGTGAAAAAAATCAAGGTGGAATGTAGAAAGCCTAATTTCACTTGGACAACATTGCTAAACCTTTTCCAGTGTTGAGCACTGGAGAGCCAGTCAGGTTATAAAACTCAATAGGGAGTCAGTCCATGCGGCAACATGAGAGCAGTTGTGTAGAGCAGTTGTCAACTCGAATATACGCAGTGGATGTGAACGACCAAATATACCGCCACAACCCCAGGCATATATGAACAAGAGAAGCAGTTCCTTCGCTGTAGGTGGTCGATCAGGAAGATGGGACCTCATGGCACAGTGTACAGAACGGCAATCACTCCCAGAGGTCCACCGGTCCCCAGCAATGGAAATGGAACAACAACATGTTACCACGGCAACAAGTGCCACGTGAACGACACATCCGGAGAAGGAACATCATCCAGTGAACAGCCAATGACAATCACATGTGTACTATTAAGAGACTTTCATGATTTAACAACAACATATGCAATGCATTTACAGAGACTAACAAGAATAACTAATGGCTTCTTAATGCATGAAGACTGTTATGGTGGGTAACTTTGGAAACTTTGTATGCAGATATGTCCATTGTTCTTTAGGGAAAGGGGGATTTTGGGATATTGAAATGCAATCATTACTAAGTGTCCTACCTGGCTTGCCATAGTCATGTGACCTCTACCATGAAGGAATGTCTGGGTGTAGCCATGATAAATTCAATTCAATAAAGATACTGCAATAGACACACTGTAATCTGTGAACCCGTAACATACTGTGCATATACAGGAGCTGTTAGAGAGACTCACACTGACCACACAATGCCAGGCGGGCATGAATTAAACAAAGAACAAAGAACAATACAGCACAGGTCAGGCCATTCGGCCCTCCAAACCTCTACCGGTCATGATACCAAGTTTTGCCAAAACCCTCAGCACTTCCTTGTGTCATATCCTTCTATACCCATCCTATCCTATCCATGTGTTTGTCAACATAGAACATAGGACATTGCAGAAGGAGGCCATTCGGCCCATCGAGTCTGCACCGACCCACTTAAGCCCTCACTTCTACTCTATCCCCATAACCCAATAACCCCTCCTATCCTTTTTGGACACTAAGGGCAATTTAGAATGGCCAATCCACCTAACCTGCACGTCTTTGGACTGTGGGAGGAAACCAGAGCACCCGGAGGAAACCCACGCACACACGGGGAGGACGTGTAGGCTCCGCACATACAGTGACCTTGGGAATCGAACATAGGACCCTGACGCTGTGAAGCCACAGCGCTATACACTTGTGCTACCGTGCTGCCCATTGAAGATGCCTTTTGAACGCCGATAATGTATCGGCTTCCAAAACCTGCCCTGGCAACGCGTTCCAGGCACTCACCACCCTCTGCATAAAAGTCCTGCCTCGCAAATCTCCTCTAAACTTTGCCCCACGGACCTTAGCCCTATGCTCCTTGGTAACTGGCCCCTCCATCCTGGGAAAGAGTGCCTGCCCATCCACTCAATCCATGCCCTTCATAATCTTGTAGATCTCAACCAGGTCACTCCTCAACCTCCTTCTTTCTAACAAAAACAGTCTGAGTCTATTCAGCCTGGGGCTAACACCCTCCAGACCAGGCAACATCCTGGTAAACCTCCTCTGCACCTTCTCCAAAGCCTCCACATCGTTCTGGTAATGTGGCGACCAGAATTGTACGCAATAATCCAAGTGCGGCCGTACCAAGTTTCTATACAACTGTAGCATGTCTTGAAAGTTTTAATACTCATGCCCCATCCAATGAAGGCAAGAATTCTGTATGCTTTCTTGACTACCTTGTCCACTTGTGTTGCCACCTTCAAAGATCTGTGGACATGCACACCCAGATCTTTCTGACTTTCTATTTTCCTAAGAGTTTTGTCATTTATGGCATATTTCCCCTCTATATTAGACCCACCAAAATGCATTACTTCACATATGTCTGGCTTAAACTCCATTTGCCATTTGTCTTCCCAAGTCTCCAAACTATCTATGTCCTGCTGTATCTTCTGACAATCTTCAACACTATTTGCCACTCTACCAACCTTGGTGTCATCCGCGAACTTACTAATCAGACTGGCTACATTTTTCATCAAATAATTTATGGACACTACAAACAACAGAGGCCCAAGCACAGATCCCTGTGGAACACCACTAGTCACAACCTTCCATTCAGACAAACTCCCTTATACTGCTACCCTTTACCTTCTGTGACCGGGCCAGTTCTGTATCGACCTTACTACCTCACCTCTGGGGCGGAATTCTCCGATCCCCCCCCCCCCCCCCCCCCCCCCCCCCCAGGGTTGGAGAATCGCCCGGGGCCGGCGTAAATCCCGCCCCTGCCGTGACTGGAATTCTCTGCCATCCGGGAATCGGCGGGAGCAGGAATCGCACCGCGCCGATCGGCGTGCCCCCCGCGGCAATTCTCCGGCCCGCATTGGGCCGAAGTCCCGCCGCTGACAGGCCTCTCCCGCCGACGTGGTTTCAACCACCTCTGGTGGCGGCGGGATTGGCGGCGCAAGCGGGCCCCCAAGGTCCCGGGGGGGCGCAGGGTGATCAGGCCCCGAGGGGTGGCCCCACGGTGGCCTGGCCCGCGATCGGCGCCTACCAATCGGTGGGCGAGCCATTGCCGTGGGGGCATTCTTTTTCTTCCGCCGCCGCCACGGGCGCCACCATGGCGGAGGTGGAAGAGACCCCCACCACTGCGCATGCGCCGGTGGTGATGTCAGCAGCCGTTGACACACCGGCGCATGCATGAACCGGTGAAGGCCTTTCGGCCAGCCCCGACACTGGCCAGCGGGCGTCAAAAGCCGATGGCGCCAGTCAGCGTGGCGCCAACCACTCCGGCGCGGGTCTAGCCCCTAAAGGTGTGGAGAATTCCGCACCTTTGGGGAGGCCCGATGCCGGAGTGGTTGGCACCACTCCGCTATGCCGGGACCCCCCGCCCCGCCAGGTAGGGGAGAATCCCGGCCCTGATCCTGTGTAACTTCACCTTTTGTATCTGCTATGAGGCACCTTGTCAAAGGCTTTACTGAAGTCCATGTAAACAACATCCACCACCCTCTCCTCATCAGTCATCTTTGTCACCTCCTCAAAAAACTCGATCAAGTTAGTGAGGCACAACCTCCCCTTCACAAAACTATTCTGTCTATCGCTTATGAGTCCATTTGTTTCCAAATGGGTATAAATCCTGTCCCTGAGAATTCTATCCAATAATTTATCTACTAACAATGTGAGGCTCACCGGCCTATAGTTTCCGGGATTATCCCTGCTACCTTTCTTAAACAGCGGTACCACATTAGCTATTCTCCAGTCCTCTGGGATCTCACCAGTAGCCAATGAGGATACAAAGATGTCAGTCAAGGCCCCCGCAATTTCCTCCCTTGCTTCTCTCAATTTTCTGGGGTAAATCCCATCAGGTCCAGGAGACTTATCTACCTTAATGGGCGGAATTCTCCGCACTCACGACGGGGCGGAGAATAGCGGACGTCGTAAATTTTTATGGCCACGCTGGTCCGACGCCCTCCCGCTATTCTCCCCCCCCCCACACCCGCCCCCCGACACGAATCGTTGCCCGCCGTTTTTTTACGGCGAGCAGCGATTCTCCCCTGGCCGATGGGCCGATTTCCAAGGCCTTTACGACCGTTTTTATGAACGTAAATCACACCTGGTCTGACCGTTCGTAAAAACTTCTGTAAAGTCCCGATCTGGGGAACCATGGCACCGATTGGCACAGCAGTACCACGGCCGTGCCAAGGGTGCCATGGGCCTGCGATCGGTGCCCACCGATCGCGGGCAGCAGGTACTTACCCCGCGCACTCTTTTTCCTTCCGCCGCCCCGCTGTATCCATTCGCGGGGCGGCTGAGGGGCATACCGGCCCGCGCATGCGCGGGTTTCATGCATATGCGTGATGACGTCATCCGCGCATACGCGGGTTGGAGTCGTCCAATCTGCGCATGCGCGGCTGACGTCATCTGACGCGTCAGCTGTCGCTAACTCTGGCTAGCGGGCTTAACGAAATTCGTTAAGCCCGCGATGCCGGAGTTCACAGCCGCGCGATGCTAGCCCCGACCGGGGAGCAGAATCGGTTCCCGGTCGGGGGGGCGGAGGCTGGCGTCAAACCCGCCCGTTTTTGACGCCAGCCTCACGATTTCTCGAGGGTGCGGAGAATCACGCCCAATATCTTTTAAAAGACCAAATACTTCCTCCTTTTCTATGTTAACATGATCCAGACTGTCAATACACCCTACCCAAGAATCATCTTCCACAAAGTCCCTATCTTTGGTGAACACTGATGCAAAGTACTCATTTTGTACCTCGCCCATTTCCTCTGGCTCAACACATAGATTCCCCCCACTGTCTTTAAGTGGGCCCATCTTTTCCCTGGCCACCCTCTTGCTTTTTACTTGTGAATAAAAAGCTTTGGGATTCATCTTAATCCACCAATTTGGGGGCAAATTGTTTCTTTTGCCCCCAAAGTACCATCAATTTACAGGAGCTGACACCGAAACACAAGCAGGCCACGCAGTATCAGACAGGAGTGACATGTTAGTGTTTAGCTGCTGCATGCACTTTTCAAATTAGTTTTTCCTTTGATAGAAACTTGCTGGTACAGCTGTTTTGACAGTAAAGCCTTGCGAGAAATCCTCCTACATCACACCTGTCTACCTTGGGGCAAAATGCAGATCAGGCCAACTGCCAGTTATGCTGAGCTGAACCAGCTCTGTGATCTACAGCTGCCAACCAGCTCCCCTCTGTTTCCTCCTCTTTCCCTCTCTCATTAAGCTGCAGACTCAGTTTGAAGTATGCTTCTACCCTGTTACATCATGCAAGGGGACATTATTTGAGTGTAAGCCTCAACAATGACTGGCAGCAGGTGGATCATGAATGGGTGGCGCAAGGGGGCCAGTAAAATTCTTTTGTTGCTATAGCCATAGACGCATGCATGCGCACTTCACATCCAGGCACAGTCATACATAACTACGCACAGATACATACACACACGCACAGACAAATATATACAGGCTCACACACAAGCATAGCCACACATGCACAGACATACAAAGTTACACATGCACACAAGCACAGTCACATGTACATATACTTAGACATGCATGTGCATGTTCAAAAATATGCTTGGACACATATGCAAGCATAGACACAGGGCAGAATTTTCTGCTCTCTCTGGTCATTAGTTTGGAAATGGGAATAGAACATAGAACAGTACAGCACAGAACAGGCCCTTCGGCCCTCGATGTTGTGCCGAACAATGATCACCCCACTTAAACCCACGTAACCCGTATACCCGTAACCCAACAATCCCCCCATTAACCTTACACTACGGGCAATTTAGCATGGCCAATCCACCTAACCCGCACATCTTTGGACTGTGGGAGGAAACCGGAGCACCCGGAGGAAACCCACGCGCACACGGGGAGGACGTGCAGACTCCACACAGACAGTGACCCAGCCGGGAATCGAACCTGGGACCCTGGAGCTGTGAAGCAGTGATGCTAACCACCATGCTACCGTGAGGCCCCCAAAGTAACGAAGCTGCGTTATAGATAGAATTTACAGTGCAGGAGGCCGCCATTCGGCCCATCGAGTCTGCACCGGCTCTTGGAAAGAGCACCCTACCCAACCCCACACCTCCACTCTATCCCCATAACCCAGTAACCCCACTCAACACTAAAGGCAATTTTGGACACTAAGGGCAATTTATCATGGCCAATCCACCTAACCTGCACATCTTTGGACTGTGGGAGGAAACCGGAGCACCCGGAGGAAACTCACGCACACACGGGGAGAACGTGCAGACTCAGCACAGACAGTGACCCAAGCCGGGAATCGAACCTGGGACCCTGGAGCTGTGAAGCAATTGTGCTAACCACTATGCTACCATGCTAATACCTGGGAATGGTATTGAATGAGGCAGGATGGTGGTGTATCTGAACCCTGCCATCATCCCACCTCTGCCAGAATTAAATTCTTTGCAGTATGTTCCATAATCAACCTTCCCACTCTCAAGCCAATTGAGGCCCTTAAGTGGCAATTAGTGACCATTTAAGGGCCTTACCTTGCTGCTATCTGTATTAACCCAGCTGCAGCACCACTAAGACCTTCCATGCTCGGTGGGCACCAAGGGGACTGGGGTTTGTTAGCGACCCCGTTAATCACATTTTGGTTTCATCTTTTAAGTTTCCTTTGCAATTAGGTTTTGTTTGATGCAGTATCCCTTTAAGGGTCTGCTCTTTCAATTTTTCCCTTAGTCTGTTTAATTTAGTTTAATTCGTCGACCCTAAAATAGTATTAACCCAGCTGCAGGATGACTTGAGAACATGTGGCCTGCATGGCAACTAAAACCATGCATACACTTTCTAACTGGATGTTGATTCCTTTCCTCTTTTCCCCTTCCAACAGTAATGGAAACCTACCCGCCAAATTGATGCTCTGCCTCAAACCAGCTGACTCAGCACTTAGCAGTGGTTGAACATGGGCCTTTGCCTCTCTTTCAGGTTTGGCACCAATAAGTCATAGGGACACTGAGCTCCTACGGTCAAATACTCTTGACGTCTCAAGCACATTAAATGACTGAGCAAGGCACACATCATTCTAGATAAAAGCAAATTACTGCAGATGCTGGAATCTGAAACCAAAGGGAAAATGCTGGAAAATCTCAGCAGGTCTGGCTGCATCTGGAGGGAGAGAAAAGAGCTAACGTTTCGAGTCCAGATGATCCTTTGTCAAAGCTAAAATACAGCGAAAGTGGGAAATATTTATACTGTGGAGTGTGTGAACGAAAGATGAGTCATTGCCACAGAAACCAAATGAACAGTGTGCTAATAGCCACAGAAACCAAGGGAAAGAGTGCTAATGGCAGTTCCTAGAGGGAAGAAAAAGGTGTGAAAGGCCAAACAGCAGAGAAGCTGACATCAGAGGGTAAACTGTGACAGATGTAGATGTGGGGGGAAGGGAAGGGGGAAGCAAAGGGGAGAAAAGTTAAGGAAAGGGAGATAAGATGGGGGGAGGGGTGGTTAAATATATATAAAGAAAGACAAGAAAGAAAGAAATGGTAAAAGACAGTTAAAATAAAATGGGATGAAAACAAAGGGGGCGAGGTGGGGTAGAGCTAATCATCTGAAGTTGTTGAATTCAATGTTGAGACCGGAAGGCTGTAGTGTGCCTAACCGGAAGATGAGATGTTGTTCCTCCAGTTTGCGTTGAGCTTCACTGGAACATTACAGCAGGCCAAGGACAGACATGTGGACATGGGAGCAGGATTTTGTGTTGAAATGGCAAGCAACGGGAAGGTCAGGTCAAATAACCCTTTGTCAAAGCTAAAATACAGAGAAAATGAGAAATATTTATACTGTGGGGTGAGAGAATAAATGTTGAGCCATAGCCACAGAAACAAAGGGAACAGGGTGCTAATGGCAGTCCCCAGCGAGAGCAAAAGGTGTGAAAGGCCAAATAGCAGAGAAGCTAACATCAGAGGGTAAACTGTGACAGATGCAGATGTGCGGGGAAGGGAAGGGGAAGCAAAGGGGGAAAAGGTAAGGAGAGGGGAATAAGGTAGGGGGCCCAGTGCCGACCATGCTGCCCGTCTAAACTAAAATCTTCTACACTTCCTGGGTCCGTATCCCTCTATTCCCATCCTATTCATGTATTTGTCCAGATGCCCCTTAAATGTTCCCTTAAGCCCCTCTACCTTATTCCCCTTTCCTTACCTTTTCCCCCTTTGCTTCCCCTTCCCTTCCCCCCACATCTGCATCTGTCACAGTTTACCCTCTGATGTTAGCTTCTCTGCTATTTGGCCTTTCACACCTTTTGCTCTCGCTGGGGACTGCCATTAGCACCCTGTTCCCTTTGTTTCTGTGGCTATGGCTCAACATTTATTCTCTCACCCCACAGTATAAGTATTTCTCATTTTCTCTGTATTTTAGCTTTGACAAAGGGTTATCTGGACTTGAAATGTTAACTCTTTCCTCTCCCTACAATGCTGCCAGACCTGCTGAGATTTTCCAGCATTTTCTCTTTGGTTACACATCATTCTAGGGCTGCTTAAAGCTCTGGATAACTAGAATAGGTTAGAACTAAGTTTTCCAAATGGATTCAATTCACCTGGTATTGAGTACATCCATGCTGAGTTTTCTATCTATTGTAGGAGCGAAGGAAGTGTGTGTGTAATTAAGAACAGGATTCGGCAGTTGTCTTTTGGCTCCCTCGCCTCTCCCACTTGGCCACTTGTCTCTGGCTGCTCAGTTGCTCCCGTTAACATATTCTGCTATCTCACCTTTTGCAACAATTGGTAATCTTCATCCTTTAATGGCACCATTAACACACCCCTTTGTCTCTAGTCCTTGACAAAGCTGCCTATATCTCCTTTCCCCAACCTCTTCTTCTATTCTGTCCCACCTCCTCCGCCCCCTCTCAAACTATATAATTCTGTACGTGTCTATCTTGCTTCAGTTCTGTAGAAGGATCATTTAGATTCAAAACATTAACTCTGTTTCTCCCCACAGATGCAGCCAGCCAGAGTTTATTCAGCATCTGCTGGTTTTATTTAAGATTTCCAGCATCTGCAGTATTCTCCTTGTATTTGAGGGTAACATTCCTGTACTTGCTTCAGTGAAAGGCTGCTCCTCTGTAGATAATGGGGTAATTGTGATGGTGTAATACGATAAGACAACATCATTTACAGCAGTGGGTTGAATCTCCAAAACTAAATGTAGACAAAATTCCTGTACAGGTTTTTCCAGCTATAGAACTCTCTGGAAACCAGAGAGAGTTGTCCAGGAGAGTGATATACAAAACCTCTCATTGGTGGGTTCAGTGGGACAACGATACAAATTCTGCTCTTTGACAACAAACACAGCTGACTCCGCAAAAAAAGCAACAGGGACTTTAGTCGGGATTCTCCATCCTGGGACTCCCGGATCGCATTCCCCGATGGGAGGGAGAATTGGGCATTGGGACAAAATCGGGATCAATGCCAGGTGCTGACCCGAACTCAATGCTCGGACCCCTGGAATCAAAGTCCACGTGGGAGCATGTAAATGAATATAAATACATCTTAATGACCAATTTGCACCCATTTAGCGGGCTCCAGCCCTCGGTGATTTTCTAGACCCCGAGGCTGGGAATTATGTGGGCCCGGATCACTTGTGGTCTCTACGAGGGTGGCCCTGGCATGGTGGACCTTGTGGTGGGCCACAGGTGTAGCCCCTCCCCCAAGGAGTTACCACCTTGGACCCCGCAAGGTCCACCACACCTGGGCCACGCTGGTCGAGACCATACAAGCTCAACCGAGGGCCGCCCTCACCCACGATGCACTACCTGCCCAACCCCCTCTTTGCACCCCCCCCTGCCGCGTGACCCCTGTAATGGTGGGGACCCCCCCCCCCCCCTCTCCACCGCAGGGTCCAGTGTAATAGGGGGATCCAAACCAGGGACCCCTGCCTAAAGGGACCCACGGCCCAGCACAGATGCCCCCACCCCAAGAATAGATGCCCTGTCTGGAAGCTAGGGAGCAGACCAGACCCGGGCAGTGAGTGGGATTACAGCTGTGACACTTACCTTGAAGCTCCAGGTGTCGATTCCTGGAAGACGAACAGCTGTGCCTGATTCGCACATACCCATGAGCTCCAAGGCATAGCTTTCTAGAAGTGGTCTGTGATTGGCAGGCTCCACTTCACCAGAATCACCTCCCCTCCTGACACCGATGCGCCTCAAGGTCAGCTAGCAGTACAGAGTGGAACGGCGATGCCAGTGATACCAGTAAGTTGCCCCCTGCACATGGAGTGCCACCTCCAGCCTGCGTCATCGCTGCTGCCGCTTTCTCATGCGTCTGACCACCTAGGCTGCCACCAGCACCCAAGGGCTGCTGCTGCTGCAGGGTCAACAGCACCATCCATTGTGGCTTCTGCAGGAACTGGAGAAGAAGCGAGTCCGACGATCAGTTAGAGCTGCACCCCGGGATCCTCAAATCACTCAAGTAGCCCCACCCTTATGGGTCCCACCTTCTCTCAGAGTGCCTCCCACCAAGCCAGTTGTGCTGGCAAATCCCACTCTGCGCACTTAATCCCAGCCACAGCAGGAACACTTAGACACTAGACCCCAGACCCCTGCCGGGAACATTAGGGAGACCGTTCTTCGGTGCCCTCCCCACCCCTTCCCCCGATTCACACATGCCTTCTGGTTGGGGGGATATCCCCAGTGCTGAAGCCCATCTCTTGAGTGCTTGATTATTGGCTTCTGCCTCTGTGATGCTGACACCTCCATGGTTCAGGTAAAGTGTCCAGGCCTCACAGTTTGATTGGAATGCGAGGCAATAACTCTTGTCTTAAACATGGCACGTGTACCCACAAGAATACACTTTTCAGCTGTGAAGTGCTCACATAACTAACAATGCCAATTGTGTATCAGCAATAGCCTTCAGTTTGTGAAGTTAAGGGTTGCTCACAGTCAAAGGGAGTTAAAGTGACCTTCAGTATTTAACCAAGAACAGGGCTCTCTCCTGGACATGCTTGGCGGAATAAAGGGCAGCAGCTATGTTGTCCCTGTTATGGGTGCAGACAATATTGGGGGGTGGCTTGTACGCCCCGCAGATGCAATGCCCCTCACCTCCCAGCCTAGGGGTGACCCCCGACCTATGATGCCCAGCCCCCCCTCCCAGGTTCTTCACCCCCGTGGTGTTGACCTTGCTCTGCATCACAAACTAGCTGTCCAGCCAACTCAGCTAAACTCACCCACCCCACATATATCGGGCAATGGTTTCTCATTTATTGTGCTGGGCCTCATACTGGCTGTTTGCAGTTCCTGGCCATGTTTGAATGCTGGCCTCCCTTTTCTGCGATTCTTATCTCAGTTGGGATGAAAAGTTACGCACGTTGGCAGCAGCAGATGGAAGGCAGTTCCTGCTCCTGATCATGTTCCCCTGATGTGGTTGTCTGGTGAGGACAGGATTCTGTGTGGAGTTTGCACATTCTTCCCGTGTTTGCGTGGGTTTCGCCCCCACAACCCAAAGATGTGCAGGGTAGGTGGATTGGGCACGCTAAATTGCTCCTTAAATAATGGAAAAAAATAATTGGGTGCCCTAAATTTATAAAAAAAAGTTGAGGACAGTACTTGCTTTGATGCCTTTACTGTCGAACAGTTGGTCAACACTCATAAGTTCATGCAAAAGGAATGGCCATTTGAGCAAGAAGCAATGGAATTCCACAAAAGCACGAGTCAGCTTCTTTAGCTAAAAAAATAATTTAAATTGATTTTTAAAAATTTGTTGAACACGGTTGAAGAACTGAGACTGATATTGCAGAGGTGGGTTGAGGTATATATTGCAAGGAAGAGTCAGGGCCCATAGTGCAAATTAGTGACAGTCTTTAGTTGAAGCAAAGTGTAAGAAGGACCAAAGCCTAAAGTCCAAGGAAGGATTAAGTTCTGTCGTGCAGGGAATGGCCATATGGCATAGATGGGCTAAGGGGCATAGAGAAGGGAAGGGCTAAGACCCACACTGTAGTAGGAAAGGTCTATACTGATGTATTAACTGCAAGAATGGGGGCAAATCACTAATGCAATGCAGCGCCAATCAATTTTTCATGGACAAGGGTCTGTGGTTTATAATACATCGTCAGAGTCAGGTGGCATATAAATCAGAACATCAACCAAGTGTAGTTGGAGGGAAGACAGGAAAGAATCTTCTGGAATTCCTTCAGAAAGTTACTTCAGTGATTTGATACTCAATGCCTCAACACCAACATTACAAAATAATCATTTGGGCTAATTGCAGCTCAATCCTCCACTTGAGAACATTTCAAAGTATCACAACTTTAACTGCACCTCTGGAAACAGGGCAGTAAATGGCTCTAAAAATTAACTTACAGCTCAGTGAAGAGGGCGCTATGCAGAGTAATGAGGCTGTAAAATGGATAAGGGACAGCTCAGATGGTCACTGTGGCATCCTCCTGGGGCTGAAAGGAACTGGAATCTCAGCGTACAAGTATTGTGTGGGAAAGGAATGTAAAGCCTCCCTTTTGTGTAATAATTACTGTGTCTACCAAAGTAGCTCTATGTTCTGCTAATGATACCTGTTAGGAGCTGGCTGGGTGATAACCTTTCATTTGTTTCCTGAATTAACCCATTCCACTGTCCTGTTTCAAATTCCCATTCACAGGCACTTGTTAACTCCTTTTACTCCTCCACCACATCGATCCTGTTTGACATTGCAGCCAATAATATGCATGGAAGGGGTGAGAGTTCTTAACTCAGTGAACAGCAAGGTAGTTTGACCTAGAAAGCCTGAAATGATCCAAGATGAAGGGCCGTAAGACACAATCTAATTTTGCTTCTTCTTTTAATATTGCTTCTCTTCTGAGGGCACTAATCTTGAATCCAGAACAAAAAAAATCCAAACTGGTTGCCAAAAAGCTTTAAAATAATAATAATAATCTTTATCAGTGTCACACGTAGGCCTACATTAACACTGCAATGAAGTTACTGTGAAAAACCCCAAGTCGCCACATTCCGGCGCCTGTTCGGGTACACAGTGGGAGAATTCAGAATGTCCAAATCACCTAACAGCACATCTTTCAGGACTTGTGGGAGGAAACCGAAGCACCCGGAGGAAACTCACACAGACACGGGAGAACATGCAGAATCCGCACAGACAGTGACCCAAGCCGGGAGTCGAACCTGGGACCCGGCGCTGTGAAGCAACGGCCCTAACCACTGTGCTACCATGCCACAAAAAGCAGACAAATGAAGCAGCAGATCTGGTAGTATCTGTGGAGAAAGGCAAGAGTCACGTTGAACCAGCATAGTGACGTAGTAGTTAGCACAGCTGCCTCACAACGCCGAGATCTCAGGTTCGATCCCGGCTCTGGGTCACTGTCCATGTGGAGTTTGCACATTGGGCCCATGTGGGTTTCACCCCCACAACCCAAAGATGTGCAGGGTAGGTGAATTGGCCACGCTAACTTGCCCCTTAATTGGAAAAAATTAATTGGGCACACTAAATTTATTTTTAAAAAGAGTCAGGCTCAACTCGAAACATTAACTCTGTTTCACAGATGCTGCCAGACCTGCTATTTCCAGCACTTTGGGCCCAATCCAATGGCCACGCTCTGCTGGAAAAGCAGCTCACCGCCACTCCCGTGATCTACCCTGCTCACAATGCTTTGCATGATCCAACATGATCTTGTGAGACATTGCGATGGAAATCCCACCCATTGTGAACCCTCCCTAGTGCATCCAGGCTGTCGGGGGCCGCTTTGGGGGCCTCGGAGATCGGGAAGCCATTTAAGAAGGCGCTCCGATCTCTTGTTACACGTTGGACTTCCGGCAAAAGGAGCAGTCCATTGTACAAAACAGGGCTATGTGTGCCCCGTTTGTGTGGCCTTAGCCGTGCATTCCCTGTTCAGGCCCCTTATACAACGCGAGTCACGTTGAATAGCAGTGTGTTTCTCAGTAGTGCGATCGCCGGGAAACACAGCTAAACACGCTTGCTATGGGACTCTGTATCCTTTTGGGAGAATCATTCCCCTAGTGTTTCTTTTTCCGATTTCCAGCTGCTGCAGTAGGTTCCTTTTATTTGAACTCAAAAACAACCTTGAACATAGCCCTGTGACTGCCAATTAATAGTTACAGAATAGGTTAAATTTGGTTTTGTTGCGTGATTCGCAATTTGTACTTTTCTTCTGTGAAAAGCAAAATTGAAAGATGCAGTCTCGGTCACACTTTTGCCCCATCTGCCTCCTCGGTTGGTGTAAAAGGCTCGATGTGAAGAGGGGCAGAGGAATTCTCCTAGTGACCTGACCAACATTGATCGCTCTAAAACATTGAGAACAGATAATGTAGCTTTCATCTCATTGTCTTTTGTGAGACTTCTCTGCATGTAAATTAGTGGCCATATTTCCGATGTTACAACGTAGGCCGAATTTCAAAAATCTTTTAATTGGCTGCAAAGCATCTTTGGGATTTCCTGAGGTTGAGAAATTAAATTTTATGAAACACATTTAATGTAGGAAAACATCCAAGGCATTTCACAGGAGCACAGTTTGACCATAATTAACACTGAGCCAAAGGAGACAGAGGGACCAGTAATCCTGGGTAGGATGCTATTAAAGGAAGACAGAAAGATGGAGAGGTTCAGAGATGGGATTTCAGAGCAGGTGGTTGAAGGCACACCTGCTATTCATATAGCAAAGGGAGTGGAGGATGCACGAGAGGCCTGAATCTGAGGAGCACCGAGTTCTGGGAATGCCGTACAGCTGGAGGAGTCCACAGAGATCGGGAAGACAGCCATGGATGGATTTCAGCACAAAGGTGGGAATTTTAAAATTAGAGTGTTGATGGACTGGGAAACAAGATAGATTAGCAAGATGCGTGAACAGGACTTGGAAGCAGAGTTCTGAATTAACTCAGAATTTTGAGGGTAGAGGATGGAATGCTGGCCAGGAGAAGGGAAAAAGCAACAATTCAATAATGTAATCATGAGAATGTATTTGTGCTTGTACTGAGTGTTATGGGAGGTAATGCCTTTTCATGAGCTGTTCTAACATTCGGATCAATGCTTTGAAGGTGAATTATCTAATGGTCCTTCTTTCCACCTTGGACTTTGGAAATGGGGCAAGATGAAAAGCCCTCAAGTTTACTTCAAAGAATTAAGGCAGCCTATCCAGCTGTATCTAATTAGTAGGCTGCTCCGTGTAATCAATGGCTAAAACCAGTGACAAATAGATGCATTTAGTTAAAAGTCGATACATAAGAGAGGGAAACAAAGAATGGGAGGTCAAACCTTTGACAATTAAAGTAAATTTTAGCCTTCATCAAAGTTATTAGGTATACTACAAGGTTTGGCAAGTTGTGGGAGTGAGAGGTGCTCTGTAATTGTGACTCAATGTCTCAAATTTGGAGAGAAAAATCCTTTTGATGAGAGTCATAGGTAAATTATATTACAGTTACTGGGTAACTTTGCTCAGGGTCCCTTCACCTGCTGATAGCAAAATAGTCAGAAACAACTTGAGTTTGCTGAATTGATTTAATTCCTTTTCCAAAGATGATGTCACTGTTTCATCAACCCTTTTACTTTTATTCAACATGCGTTGTTACTTTAAAGATTTAATCTAGATTTGAGATGGATGGCCAGCAAACATGCCACAGTGCATTAACACAGTCAACAACATCTTCAATTTATTTAGTGCCTTTAATGTGGAAAACTGTCTCAAGACACCTCACAAGAGCATTCTCGGACAGAGTTTTACACATAGCCGCCTAAAGAGATATTAGGGTGGTTGACCAAAGACTTGGCCGAAAAGCTAAGTTTAAGATTTTATTGGGCACAACGTCAGGGACCCGGGTTCATTTCTAAGCTTGGGTGACTGTGTGGAGTTTGCACAATCTCCCCGTGTCTGTGTGAATTTCCTCCCACAGTCCAAAGATGTGCAGGTTAGGTGGGTTTACAGGAATAGGGCGGGGGAGTGTTAGTGCAGACTCGATGGACAGAATGGCCACCTTCTGCATTGTAGGGATTCTATGGATTTGTAAAATAGAGGGCAGGATTCTCCAAGCCCTGGGCCGGGCCGGAGAATCCCCGAGACCGGGCCTCGCCGCCCTGACGACACAGCAGAGCGGAGAATCGGCGCTATTGGCAACGGCGTGGTTGGCGTGGCGCCGGTCGTGGACCGCTCTACGCGTCCCTCCCCCTCGCGATTCTCCGACCTGGATGGGCTGAGCGGCCGTGACAAAAAAAACAAGTCCCGCCGGCGCCATTCTAACCTGCGCTGAGCTGGCGGGACCTCGGTGTTAAAGGTTCGGATGGCGGCCTGAGGGAGGGGAGGGGGGTCTCCGATGTGGTCTGGCCCGTGATTGGGGCCCACCGATCAGCGGTCTAGCCTCTCTAGCTGGGGGCCTCCTTTCCTATGCACCGGTCCCTGTAGCCCTGCGCCATGTTGTGTCGGGGCCAGCGTGTTGAAGGAGGCCACTGCGCGGATCTGCGTCGCACAGTTCGTGCCGGGATCGGCACCTGGAGTGGCGCAAACCGCTCCAGCGCCATGCTGGCCCCCAGTAGGGGCCAGAATTAAACCTGGCAGCGGCCCGTTCATGCCGTCGTAAAACGCGACGGCGTTTATGACGTCGTGGACACTCTGCCGCGGGATTAGAGAATCCCGCCCAGAGTTCTCAGTAAATAACCATATTAATTTAAAGAAAAAGGTAATTCGACGGAGTACAAGTAATCTTGAATGTTATTAATAGTAATTACTACCAATGAATACTGCTATCAATGATAAATACTATTGTTTGGTTAGTATTATCAGCTAAAATGCTATCAGTGGTTTGTAGTATCAATGATGAATATTATCAACAGCAAAAATTCACAATCAAATACTGTCAATGATGACTATCAGAAATGAATAGTATCAACAGTCAGTATTTTTAAAATAAATTTAGAGTGCCCAATTCATTTTTTCCAATTAAGGGGCAATTTAGCGTGGCCAATCCTACTCTGCACCTCTTTGGGTTGTGGGGGAAAAACCCACGCAAGCAAGGGGTGAATGTGCAAACTCCACACAGACAGTGACCCAGAGCAGGGATCGAACCTGGGACCTCGGCGTCGTGAGGCAGCAATGCTAACCACTGCGCCAACCTGCTGCCCCATCAACGGTCAGTATTAACACTGAGAGGTGTTGCCCAATACATTAGTCCCTAACCACATGTGGTCAATTAAGAATCCAGATGTGGCCACTTTTAGCACTGCTTAGTAATTAAAAAGGAGTAATGGAACATGTGATCTCAAAATGTATGATTGTCATTTTAAATGTTTTGTTCTTTTGTTGATGAAAAAGCAAGATGAAAAGCAGTGTGTGTTTTCTGATCTTGTAAACTTCCTTAGTTAATGAAGGGTGGTATATATTTATGTAAAATACATTCATTGTAAGTCTTTTTCTACCAGCTAGTGCATGGGTTCCTGTAGCCATCTGTAGCTAGTCAGTAACTTTCCTAGTTAACACTGATCTAAGAGTGGTACAACTCTCACTGGTACAACTCTCACTTAGATTTGGAGCTCCACGCTAAGAGTCTTGAGCAAATAATCTTCGAATTTGACACTTTAGTGCATTACAGAGGCAGTGCTGTACAGTTGGGGATCACTGCCTCGTTTGCCGATCTGCTGGAATGATTGGTGAGGTGATGTTTGTAAATATTACAGTGGTGGAAGTAGGTGGCTCATCGTCACTTGCTCAAGGGTAAATTAAAGATGCAAAATTGGTCATATCCTGTGAATAAATTGCAAAAGAAAACAAAACCTATTTTCCAAGGCCTCAACCAGGACTCACACCAAAGCGTGAGTGAGGCTCTGCCAATCCTACCCACCACATTGCCTGCTTTTGATGTCTGAGTGCTTTGTCAAACTCTTTACTCTTTGAGAAATATATTATTTTATGAGGTACCCAAGTTCAGCATACTAATGAGGTCAAGGCCTTGGTCGAACGCTGCCTTGCCAATGGCTAAAACAATACAGGAGAAACATAGACAGATCAGAGAATGTATCGAAGTAGCCACCCTTTCAGTCCAAATGACCTGCGTGATAGCGTGGCCCCTTTAAGGGGCGATCCTTAATAGGCCACGTGACCCTCCCAGAACCTATGGGGACAGAACACGCAAACCTGGGCCCATGGGGTGCAGGCCGGGGTAGCAGGGGATCATTAGAGTAAGCCCTGGAGTTGGTGGAACTAGACCTATGTAGAAGTGTTGTTCTGTATATATAAAAGTTCTTCCTTTGTTAACATTGTGATTTAACACTGCCTAATCGTATTATCTTGCGCGACAACAACCTGATAGACAAATCGGGTGTGAAATTTTCAAGAATTATGGTGTTGTACGGATCAGTATTTGCTCAATTTGTGGTTATCATATGCAATAAAAATAAAGGGGCGGGATTCTCAGACCCCACGCCGGGCCGGAGAATCGGCAGGGGGTGGCGTGAATCCCGCTGCCCCGACACCAGCTACCGGATTCTCCGGTGCCAGATTTTTGGCAGGGTGGGAATCGCGCCACGCCAGTCGGGGGTCGTTGGCAGCCCCCCCCCCCCCCCCCCCCCCCCCCCCCCCCGGTGATTCTCTGCTCCGTGATGGGCTGAGTGGCCCCCGTTTTCGAGAGGTCCCACCGGCGTAAATCAAAACCAGGTCCGTACCAGCGGGACCTGGCTCTACGGGTGGCCTGCGGAGTCCTCAGGGGAGGGCGGCGCGGGGAGATCTGGCCCACGGGGGCCCCCCACGGTGGCCTGGCCCGTGATCGGGGCCCACCAATCCACGGGCGGGCCTGTGCCGTGGGGCCAATCTTTCCCTACGCACCAGCAACTGTAACGGTCCACATGGCCGACGCGGAGAAGAACGCCCCTGCGCATGCGCGGGGATGACGCCAGTACATGTTGACGCTCCTGCACATGCGCCAACTCGCGCCGGCCTCACCGGTTAGGGGAGAATCCTGCCTAAGGGGCGGAATTCTCTCCTACCTGGTGGGGCGGGGGGTCCCGGCATAGCGGA
Organism: Scyliorhinus canicula; assembly: GCF_902713615.1. Lineage (NCBI taxonomy): Eukaryota > Metazoa > Chordata > Chondrichthyes > Carcharhiniformes > Scyliorhinidae > Scyliorhinus > Scyliorhinus canicula. The sequence goes on along the minus strand of NC_052155.1, from coordinate 49,214,463 downwards.
GTGGCTCCAACCACTCTGGCGTCAGGCCTCCCCAAAGGTGCGAAATTCTCCACACCTTTAGGGGCTAGGCCCGCGGCGGAGAGGCTCCCGCTCTGCCGACTGGTGCCAACGGCCTTTGATGCTATGCCGGCCGGCGTCGGGGTTGGCCGAAAGGCCTTCGCCGGCCGACGTGAGTCCGCGCATGCGCCAGAGCGGAGGCGGCCACTGACGTCACCACCGGCACATGCGCAGTAGGGGATTCTCTTCCGCCTCCGCCATGGTGGAGGCCGTGATGGCGGCGGAAGAAAAAGAGTGCCCCCACGGCACAGGCCCGCCCGCCGATCGGTGGGCCCCGATCGCAGGCCAGGCCACCGTGGGGGCACCCCCGGGGTCCGATCACCCCGCGCCCTCCCCAGGACCCGGGGGCTGCTCGCGCCGCCAATCCCGCCGGCACAAAGGTGGTTTAAACCACGTCGGCAGGTTTGGCCTGTCAGCAGTGGGACTTCGGCCCATCGTGGGCTGGAGAATCGCCGCGGGGGGCACGCCGAACGGCGAGGCGTGATTCCCGCTCCAGCCGATTCCCGGGTGGCGGAAAATTCCGGCCACGGTGGGGGCGGGATTTATGCCGGCCCCAGGCGATTCCCCGACCCTGCGGGGGGTCGGAGAATTCCACCCAAGTTCTTTTGGCCATTTCTGCTGCATATATTGCTTGTGTTGAAATATGATAGCATCGAGTGCAGGTCTAAAATGTGACTTGGGGGCAATCATAGAAAACTCAATGATGTCACCCCGGCAAGACTAGATTTAATTAATCATGAATGATACTTGGCTAAAATGGTTGTTATGAAGGTAGATTATGAAGGGAGCATGTGCTCCCTTGGGTTTAACAAGATTAAGTGGTGATCTAATTGAGGTGTTTAATACGATTAATCAGGAGTTGATAAGGAGTGTCAAGAACACGAGGACATAACCTTAAAATGAGAAAGTAGACTGTTTCAGAGCAATGTCAGGATGCAGAGTGGAAATCTTAAACCCTCCGCCAAAAATCTATTAAAGCTAAGTAGGTAGAAAATCTCAAAACTCAATGGGCTGAATGGGCTATTCATTGACGAGAAATCCAGCTCATGCTCTGAAACGTTCTCACATGGTTTTTCTAGTGTCATGGGATATCTTCTATCATGGTTCAGGATCCAGGCTGATTATTTTCTCCAACTGTCCACCTCTCAAGGGTAGCAAGACCAACAATACAAGATTTTCATTAACTTGGCTGAGATCAAGTACGCAACACAAAAATGAAACACGCCTGTCCGGCACACAGTGGCAGAATCCAGTTACCCTTTGATGCTGGAAACAAAATCTGCCAAAGCAGCGTTTTAATGAAAGAAACTGATAATAAAAAAACACTTGAAGAAGGAATTTTTCATTGACATCATCAGCCTTAACTAAGTGGTAACACTCTTGCCACTGAGTTAGAAAGTTGTGGGTTCAAACTCCATCTTAGCCACTCAATCACAGAATCTAATGCTGTTGTTCAGATAGGTTCTTAAACTGAGGCCCTGTCTGTTCGTGCAGATTGATAGAAGATATCCCATGATGACACTAGAAAAACTATCCTGCTGTTGGACAAATAATGTTCGGCATAAAATTTACCTCTCCTCATATCACAAAAAAGATTTGGTCATTTATTTCATTACTATTTTTGGGTCAAGGTGTCAGCCTATTTGCTAAGGTATATCCTGGTAGCAGTCTTACTCATAGTTGGAAGGCTGTGGGTTCCAGGCCTATGGGGATCTAGGTCATGATTTCTCCGGTTTCTTTTTTGAAGAGTCACCAATTAAACCCCCTCAAAGAGCTAAAGATCCTTCCGGGTATCCCGGACTTTGTTGAAAGGACATCTCACATTAATTGACTTAGAGGGGACACTAAAGGGTTGGGTGCAGGTCATTCAGGTATAGAGTAGCTGGAGTTATATCCCACACCTAATCATGTTAGAAAGATAGAAAGAACTGTGGGCGCGATTCTCCGCAAATGCGGAGAGTCGAAAAGGCTGCCCTGAAACTGGCCGTGTTTCACGGCAGCCTCCGCGCCCCCTCCCGGGACCCGATTCTCCCCCCGGGCGGGGCTAGCAGCGCGGCCCCGTGAAGCACGGCATCGCGGGCTTAGCGACCGTCGCTAAGCCCGTGCGCCAAGCGTCACGGCGGCTGACACGCACGATGACGTCAGCCGCGCATGCGCGGGTGACGTCGTCACGCATATGAGTCAAACCCGCGCATGCGCGGGCCGTCATGCCCCTCAGCCGCCCCGTGGACTGATCCTGTGGGGCGGCGGAGGAACAAAGAGTGCGCGGGTATCGGACCCGCTGCCCGCGATCGGTGCCCACCAATCGCAGGCCCATGCCACCCTACGGCCGTGCCAATCGGTGCCATGGTTGTCCGGGACGGCACTTTGCGGCCGTTTTCACAAACGGGGAGAGCAGATGTGTTTGCGTTCGTGAAAATGGTCGTAAAGGCCTGGGAACTCGGCCCATCGGCCTGGGGAGAATCGCTGTTCGCCGTAAAAAACAGCGAGCAGCGATTCGTGTCGTGGGGTGGCCGTGGGGGGGGGGGGGGGGAGGGGGGAGAATAGCGGGAGGTCGGGGAAAATGTCGGGAAGGCCCTCCCGCTATTCTCCGACCCATCGTGGGCAGCGGAGAATCGCGCCCTGTGCGTCTCTTTTTTTTTAATAAACATTTTATTGAGGTATTTTGTGGCATTGTAACAGCAGCAATATAAACAATGTACATGAAAATATAAACATAGTGCAAATACCACCCCCTGATCTACGCTGACCTACCCCCTCTCCCCCCCCCCCCCCCCCCCCCCACCGCCCCCCTCTCCCCCCCACCCTCTGCTGACGATTAATTCTCCGCTAAGAATTCGATGAATGGTTGCCACCTCCGGGCGAAACCTAACAGTGACCTCTCAAGGCAAACTTAATTTTCTCCAGACAGAGAAAGCTAGTCATGTCCGATAGCCAGGTCTTCTACTTCGGGGGCTTCGAGTCCCTCCATGCTAGTAATATCTGCCTCAGGGCTACCAGGAATGCAAAGGCCAGAACGCCTGCCTCTCTCCTCCTGGATTCCCGGATCCTGCGACACCCCGAAAATCGCCACCTCTGGACTCATTGCCATCCTTGTTTTTAAGACCTTGGATATGATGTCAGCAAATCCCTGCCAAAATCCCCTCAGCTTTGGACATGCCCAGAACATGTGGTCATGGTTCGTTGGTCCTCCCGCACATTTTGCGCACCTATCTTCCACCCCAAAGAATCTGCTGATCCGGGCCACTGTCATGTGAGCCCGGTGAACAACCTTAAATTGAATCAGGCTGAGTCTGGCACAAGTTGCGGTCGCGTTGACTCTACTCAACGCGTCCGCCCAAAGGCCGTCCTCGATCTCTTCCCCCAGCTCCTCCTCCCACTTTCGCTTCAGCTCCTCAGTCTGCGTCTCCTCTGATCCCATAAGGTCCTTATAAATGTCAGAAACGCTCCCCTCCCTTATCCATCCTCTGGAAACTACCCTGTCCTGAATCCCCCTTAGTGGCAGGAGTGGGAAGGTTGGTACCTGTCTACGCAGAAAGTCCCGCACCTGCAGATATCGAAATTCATTTCCCCCCGCCAATGTAAACTTTTCCTCAAGCGCCCTCATATTCGGAAAGCTCCCCTCTATAAACAAGTCCCCCATCCTCTCAATCCCCGCTCTCTGCCATACTCGGTACCCCCACCCCCCATCCTCCCCGGGGCAAACTGGTGATTATCGCAGATTGGGGACCAGACCGATGCTCCCACTGCTCCCACAAAACTCCTCCATTGCCCCCAGGCTCTCAAGGCCGCCACCACCACCACGGGGCTGGTGGAGTACCACGCCGGTGGGAACGGCAGAGGCGCAGTTACCAACGCCCCCAAACTTGTGCCCTTGCAAGAAGCCGCCTCCATATGCATCCATGCCTCCCCCCCCCCCCCCCCCCCCCCCCCCCCCGCCCCCCAGCAGCCACTTCCTAAGCATGGCTATGTTAGCCGCCCAGTAATGATTGCTAAAGTTCGGCAGCGCCAGCCCTCCCTCTCCCTGACGCCGCTCCAGCATCGCCCTCCTCAATCGCAGGGACTTGCCCCCCAAACAAAGCCCGCTATAACTTTATTGACCCGCTTTAAAAATGACCACGGAATGAAGATGGGGGGACATTGACTAACAAACAGGAATCTCCGGAGAACCGTCATTTTCACTGTTTGGACTCTACCAGCGAGAGACAACGGGAGCGCATCCCATCTCCGGAAATCATCTTTCATCTGATCCACCAAACGGGCCAAGTTTAATTTATGTAGCTTATACACCGAGAACCGGCCAAATTCCCACAGGATTCCCATAATTTCTTCCATCCCCTCAATTGAAACATACAGGAGCAGGTCATCCGCATACAGCGAGACTCTGTGCTCTCCGTGCTTCACCCCCCCCCCCCCCCTCCCCTGGACCAGCCCCTTCCAGCCCCTCGAGGCCCTCAGAGCAATTGCCAGCGGCTCTATAGCCAGCGCAAACAGCAGTGGGGAGAGAGGCATCCCTGTCTCGTCCCCCGGTGCAGTCTAAAGTAGTCTGAAGTTGTCCTGTTCATCCGTACACTTGCCACAGGAGCCTGATACAGCAACCTGACCCAGTCAATAAAGCCCATCCCATCCCAAATCCGAACCGCCCCAGAACCTCCCATAAATAATCCCACTCAACCCGGTCAAATGCTTTTCAGCATCCATCGCGACCACTACCTCCACCTCCCTACTTTCCGGGGGCATCATAATCACGTTTAACAGCCTTCTTACATTGGCTACCAGCTGCCTGCCCTTAACGAACCCTCATCTGATCCTCCACAAAGACGTTCGGTACACAATCCTCAATCCTGGCGGGCAAAATTTTGGCCAACAGTTTGGCGTCTACGTTCAACAGGGAAATCGGCCTGTAAGACCCACATAGCTCCGGGTTCTTGTCCCGTTTCAGGATAAGCTAAATCGTGGCCTGTGATATCATCAGGGGCAGAACCCCTCTTTCCCTTGCCTCACTAAACACCTTCATCATCACTGGTCCCAATATCCCAGAGAACTTTTTATAGAACTCTACTGGGTACCTGTCTGGTCCCTTGGCCTTACCCAACTGCATGGCCTTCAAGCCCTCCACTATCTCTCCCAACCCGATCAGGGCCCCCAGTCCTTCTACCAGTTCCCCGTCCACCTTTGGGAAAGTCAGCCCCTCCAGGGAGTGCCTCATCCCCTCCGGTCCCGCAGGGGGCTCCGACCTGTGCAACCTGCTGTAGGATGACTTACTGACTGACCCTGAATGACTTACTCACCCCTGCCGAGTCCGCAACTAATTTCCCATTCCCGTCAATAACTTTCCCTATTTAACTGTGCTTTTCTAACACCCATTCTCCAACATTAGCATTTAAAAAAAATAATAATTTAGAGTACCCAATTATTTTTTTCCCCCAATTAAGGGACAATTTAGTGTGGCGAATCCACCTAACCTGCACATCTTTAGGTTGTGGGGGTGAAACCACACAGACATGGGGAGAATGTGCAAACTCCACACGGAGAGTGACCCAGGGTCGGGATTCAAACCCGGGTCCTCAATGCCGCTGTCCCATTGCTAACCACTGCGCCACATGCTGCCTCCCCAACATCAGCATGACCCAGAGCACCTCAAAGCCAATCAAATTATTTTGAAGCATAGTCACTGTTGAAATGTAAGAATCGCGTCAACTAATTTTCACACAGAAAACCCCCAGAAACACCAACAAACCAAATCATCTGCTTAGGTTTTGACTCTGGGACAAAGATTGTGAGGGACATTGATCATTTTTTGAATTAACGGGATAATTTACTTGAGAAAGTAGATGTGGCTTCAGTTTAATCGCGTGCAAAAGACGATACATCTAACAGTGCTAGACACCTTTAGCATGAAGTGCCAGCTTTGATTATGTGCTTGAGTCTTTCAAGTGGTTTCAAGTGGGGCCTACAACCTTCTGACTCAGAGGAAAAGGTTGGATTCAAAGTAATTTTTAATCTCACTGTACACCAGCACTTATGCTAATACATAGTGAAACATGCAAGGCTGCAGTCGAGCTAGCCAGCCTGGGAAAAAATTCAGAGGTATCCACAGGGACTGCCAAGGGTAGAGGCAGCTGTTTAAAAGGCATTGTTCATTGATATTTTTTCACTTTTACTTCCTTTCTACTACAGCCCAATAAAAGTGTCAAGCTGAGAGCCTAGAAATCCATCAGCCTATTGAAATACCTGAGTTCCTAGGGAAACATTGCTTGATTGACAGCTCTAGTTCTGATCTATGCTGTCAATTTTGCTATGTTTATTTACACAAGATAAATAGAGTACAAGTGCTTGCAGTTTCTCCTATTGGCACTTCAAAGTATCTGGATGATTGACATTTTTTGGCCTTTAGGAAAAAAGGTTTGCTAAATAAAGTGGGAGGTTATCAATTAATTTTGTTTTAAAGCTTTAGAAAAATCCTATTGTCATTATACAGTTCATAGGAACATATGAACATACAAAGTGGGAGCAGGAATAGCCTACTTAGCCCCTTAAGCCCGCACCGCCATGCAATAAGATCATGGATGATTTGATTGTAACTTCAACCCCACATTCTGCCTACCCCTGATAATCTTTCACCCCCTTGTTAATCAAGAACCTATTGAGCTCTGCTTTAAAAATATTCAAAGATTCTGCTTCAAATGCCTTTTGATGTGGAGATGCCGGCATTGGACTGGGGTGAGCACAGTGAGAAGTCTTACAACACCAGGTGACCTCTTCATTCACCTGAGGAAGGAGCAGTGCTCCGAAAGCTAGTGTTTGAAACACACATGTTAGACTTTAACCTGGTGTTGTAAGACTTCTTACAATGCCTTTTGAGGAAGAGAGTACTAGAGACTCATGACCCTCTGAGAGCAAAGCTTTCTTCAAGTCTCCATCTTGAATGAGTGATGTCTTATTTTAAAAACTGACCACTAGTTCTAGATTATTTGACAAGAGAAAACATCCTCTCCACATCCAGTCTGTCAATACCCCTCAGGATCTTAAATGTTTTGATCAATTTGCCTCTTACTCTTCAAAGCTCTACTGGATACAAACCTAACCACTCTAACCTTTTCTCATAAGACAACCCACTCTTTTCCTGGTATTATATATAGTCTAAGTAAACTTGCATCTATGTCATATATAGTATGGAAAGGTCAGGGAGGTCTCATAGCTTGGCATGGGTGGTATGAGGAGGACTTTTTGAACTTGTCTTTCAAAGATTCCCTCTTCCCTCTTGTTCACAACCTCTTGAGGTGTCACGAACCACAACTCTTTGAGAAGCTAGCCTGACTCCATGAAAATTGCGCAGGACTAGGATAGTTGTTTCACGGCTCCAGGGTGCCAGGTTCGATTCCAGGTTGGGTCACTGTTTGTGTGGGGTCTGCGCGTTCTCCCCGTGTCTGCATGGGTTTCATACAGGTGCTCCGGTTCCCTCCCACAGTCCAAAGATGTGCAGGTCAGGTGGATTGGCCATGATAAATTGCCCTTAAGTGTCCAAAAGGTGGGTGGAGTTACGAGGTTACAGGAATGGGGTGGAGGTGTGGGCTTGGGTAGGGTGCTCTTTGCACGGACCGGTGCAGGCTCGAAGGGCCGAATGGCCTACTTCTGCACTGTAAATTCGATGATTCCATGTCTATCACCGCAATAGAGCCAGCCAGGTCAGGAGCGCAAGGTGCGGCCTTGCAACCTCACACAGCACGAATCTAAAGAAGGCAACCTTAAGAATAAGGTCGGGAATCCTGGAGTTGGTACCCAGCTCCATTTTTAAAAGGGCTCCCGAACCATTCCGACTCATCGAAAATCCAACTCTCACACACACATCCGCAGATTAAAGCTCAAGAATTGAACAAGAATAAACCAGCCCCTGTTGGTTGAGAAATAAATGTCTTTATTTAGAAATTGTGTTAACATGTAGCACTGTAACACTGCCCATCACGGAGAACATATTCCGAAGTCGTCAGTGAAAAAGTATTAACAGTTGTCTGAGGTCTACAGACAAAGCAAAAACAAATTGTCCCAACAAAATATATATTCATAATTACTAATATATACATTTTTTTCTGAAATAAATTAAAAAATTGATTTTTAAATGCAAAATTCAGAAGTACATTATCCAAAAATTGGGAATTAAAAGTCTGAATGGCAGGGGCTTCAAAAGATTCCCATTTTCCCCGTATGCATTGCAGAAGACGCTGTCTTATTGAGCTATAGTAACATAGGTGCACTCCATTATCTCACCCAATTAGTCATTCAACAGTAAGTTGCATTTATATCGTAGGAAAACATTGTTTTCAGAGCAAAATAGACACTGAACCAAAGAAGACATTTGAAAGGGTAACTAAAAGCTTGATCAAAGGTTTAGGTGTGAAGGAGGATTTTGAAGGAGGAAAGGGGAGCAGAGATGTGGAGAAGCTTAATCAGGGAAGTTTAGTTTCTGGGTCCTAGTAGGTTGAAGGAAGTTGGACTAGGAGGTCGGTTATGGAGGAATACAGTTCTTGGAAGATTGTAAGACCCAAGGACAGTACAGAAATAGGGAGGGTAAGGCAATTGATTCTATTGTGTAATTTTTAAAAAATTCACTTACGGGATGCGAACTTCGCTGGTTAAGCCAGCATTTAATGCCCATCACTAGTTGCCCTGCAGAAGGTGGTGGTGAGTTGCCTTCTTGAACTGTTGCAGTCCTGTTCTATGTTCTATGAGAGGTGACTTAATAGAGACATATAAGATAGTCAGAGGGTTAGATAGGGTGGACAGTGAGAGTCTTTTTCCTCGGTTGGTGATGACCAACACGAGGGGACACAGCTTTAAATTGAGGGGTGGTAGATATAGGACAGATGTCAGAGGCAGTTTCTTTACTCAGAGAGTAGTAGGGGAGTGGAACGCCCTGCCTGCAACAGTAGCAGACTCGCCAAATTTAAGGGCATTTAAGTGGTCACTGGATAGACATATGGATGAAAATGGAATAGTGTAGGTCAGATAGGCTTCAGATGGTTTCACGGGTCGGCGCAACATTGAAGGCCGAAGGGCCCGTACCGTGCTGTAATGTTAAATGTCCTTGAGCTGAAGGTACACCCACTATGCTGATAGGGAGGGAGTTCCAGGATGTTGCCCCAACGACAGTGAAGGAGCGGCAATATATTTGCAGGTCAGGGTGGTGAGTGACATGGAGGGGAAGCTCCAGGTGGTGGGGCTCCCTGGTACCTTCTGCTCTTGTCCTTCTAGATGATAGTGATCATGGGTTTGGAAAGTGCAGTCTAAGGAACCTTGGCGAGTTACTGCAGCCCATCTTTTAGATGGTACACACGGCTGCCACAGTTCATCGGTTGTGGAGGATTTGAATGTTTGTGAAAGAGGAAAGCAATCAGGCAGGCTGTTTTGTCCTGGATGGTGTTGAACTTCTTGAGTGTTGTTGGGGCTGCACTCATCCAGGCAAGTGGAGAGTATGTCATTACACTCCTAACTTGTGCCTTGTGGATGGTGGACAGGCTTTAGGGGATCAGGAACTAGGTTACGTGCCGTACGATTCCTAGCCTTTGACCTGCCCTAGTAGCCACAGTATAAATATGGCTAGTCCAGTTCAGTTTCTGATCAATGGCAATCCCCAGGATGTTGATTGTGGGGGATTCAGCGATGGTAATGCCATTGAATGTCAATGGTTAGATCCTCTCTTGTAGGAGATGGTCATTGCCTGGCACTTGTGTGGCATGAGTGTAACTTGCCACTTGTCAGCCCAAGCCTGGATATTATCTAAGTCTTGCTGCATTTGGGCATGGAGTGCTTCATTATCTGAGGAGTCACAAATGCTGCTGAACATTGTGCAGTCATCCGCAAACATCCACAATTTTCACCTTATGATGAAGCAGCCGAAGATGGTTGAGCCTAGGAACTCCTGCAGTGATGTCCTGGAGATGATTGACCACCAACCACCACAACCATCTTCCTTTGTGTCAAATATGGCTCCAACCAGGGGAGAGTTTTCCCCCTGATTCTCATTGACTCCAGTTTAGCTGGGCTCCTTGATGCCATACTCGGTCAAATGTTGCCTTGATGTCAAGAGCAGCCACTCTCACCTCACCTCTGGCATTCAACACTTTAGACCATGGTTTGAACCAAACATTTAGCTGGTTAATTCTAAAGAATGTCCCACTTGTCAAACTAAGAAGACTTTAGCAAAGCTGGAGATTCCTTTCGCAGAACAAAGAGGGCAATGGTTCAAAACTATGCAAAGCTTTTTAATGCGGTAAATTGAGAGAAAATATTCAACCAGGCACTGAGTTGGTAACAACAGATGGGATAAATATACGAATAAACATCTGTAATAAGAGCAGGAGTAAGCCATTCAGTCTCTCGAACCTGCTCCGCCATTCAATAAGATCATAACTGATCTGATTGAAACCTCAGTTCCATATTCCTGCCTACCCACGATAACCTTTCACCCCCTTGTTAATCAAGAATCTATCGAGCTCTGCTTTAAAAATATTCAAAGATTCCACTTCCACTGTCTTATGAGGAAGAGAGTAATGACCCTCAGAGAAAAAATAATTCTCCTCGTCTCCCTATTTTTGTAATGAATTCCCTCCGCAATGATCAACAAGGTTGTATTCGCTTTCTAAGAACTTGCTGCACCCGTGATTCATGCTAGCCTTTTGTGATTCATATGCATTCGTCAACAAAAGAATGAGGTGTTTGGTGTTTTAGTTTATTTACACAGAGGATTTTAGGGCGTGGAATCTCCAACCAGAAAAAGAAAACAGAACCATAAGAACTGTTGCATGATACAGCAATAATGTAATTTATACCATTTCGAGCCATCAACTCACAACAGGCCGCAAAATGCTACCTGGAAACCCTCGGCAGTAGGACGCATTCAGGTAATAGTTCAAAGACAGTTGTTCCTTTGAATATGCTACACTGAGCATGATATGTCTCAAATTGTTTAGTATTATCGCAAAACATTAATTTCTGAAAGAAATGCATCTGCTTTGCATCTAAATGAATAAACATTAACATTGCAGTTCCCTTGGGAGTCTATTCCATCGGATGATCACTTGCCGACTGAAATATTGGAAAGAGTTTTTAAGCGACCTGATCCGCAGGATTGGGGTGGTCAGACAGATGAGGTTAAGCCACAATTTGAGGCTCCCCCCACATGCTGCGGAGCTTTAATTATTAGGCTGCTCCCCCCTTGCCAAATGTTGGGCTCCCAGTCGGATGGGCAGCCAGCCAGTGAAGGTACCAGCAGTATTTATTGGTAATGATCAGCCAAGAACTTTGTCATGCGACTACCAAGATGGTGGAAGAACAACACTCGAGCTCAACACCATCCTGGATAAAACAATCTGCTTCAGTAGCAGCCTATCCACTACCTTACACATCTACTTCCTCCAGCACAGAGGCACCCCGCCTGCAATTTGTACTGTTTATAGGATGCACACTACAGCAACTCAGCAAGGTTTCTTCAAAAACACCCAAAATAAGGTTCATTTTTATCCCTAAACCTTTGGTTATAGCTTTATCTCTGCAATTAAAAATGCTGGCTTATCCAGTGATGCCTGCATCCCATGAAATTTTTTTTTGAATAAATCTCATGAAAGGGAAAGAATATGGTCCATAGTCTCCTGCAGGATCAATGCTGTGGGTATGTAAAATGGGGAGAGGTCAGTCATCTATGTGCACCGAACAGTCAGATCTAGGCTTATGATATCAGGAATCCATGGCAAATAAATCTAACAATATTAGGTTCATGGGCAAGGATTTTACTGCCCCTTGGCAGGCGGGCACTGGGAAAATCATAGGAAGCCAACATGGCCCTGCCACCAGGGCATTTTGCCAGTAGTGGGTCAGATGCGGAGAGGCTACTACCTCAAAGGCCAATTAGCATAATTAAAGGCCCTCTGATGGGTTATTTTACAGGGTTGAGAGCATTTTTCCAATGGAAAGTTGAGCCATGCTGCTTGGTGAGTCCACCAGGTAAACGGAGGTTTCCTCCCTGAGGTAGCCCAAGCGGCCACAGGCTTGATGACATAAACAAGGGGCCCTGGTCAGAGAAGGCTGTCCCCTTGGTCCCAATGGTTTCCCCGGAAGGGTTTCCTCCTCTGATTCTCGACCCCTCTTTTTTTACTTACCTGGCCCAACTCCTGAAGTCTGCCGCATTCCTAACCTGTGACCACCTCTTCCAATGATGTTACTGAAGCTTCAGGATTCCTGGCTCTCTGACTGGGCCAACAGCATTAGGAGCCTGTCTCCCCTCATTAATTGCCTGCAGGCCTGTAGTAAAATTGCTGAAGCAATCCTGCTGTCAGCAATTGCGGGCCTGGAGTTTGCTTTTTAACCTGACATCAGTGTCGCAAAGCTTGTGGTAAAATTCAGGCCACAGAATATAAGTGGAAAAGACTTGCTGGTGTCCACCATTCCTTGTAATGATTTTACATGTGAAATATTTAACTTTCCATCTAACGATAAAAAATATAAATTGGTCTGATGGTTAATCATATCGACAAGCTGCTTTGATCAGCTCGGTTGCGTTAGAAAGTGAGTCGAGCAGCTAAACCCCACCTTGTTCTCCATTTTAGACTTTTTTTTTGCCACGGTAAATTTTCACACTTTCCAAGGCCTGGAAAACCTGCTGCTAAGGACAATGGGTGGTTAGTATGTCACAGAAATGGGTGAGGCTTCGATTCACAAATTTTAAATGAAAAGCCCCTGCATTACCAAGTGGTTGGACATCACAACTCCAGTAGCAGATCTTCATGGATGTTCTCACTGTAAACTTGCCAGACTTCATAAATGAGGACCACCCGATAACCAAGCAACTGAATAAATATTTCACACAATGGGCAACAGGAGTAAACGTTTCATTCAGTTTGATGATGCTCTTGAACAACTGCATCAGGAAACATGAGTAAATAGATGCTGGTAGCAACAGAAATTCCTAAATAGCCTATTATGTTAGAATTTATTCAAAACAACTTTAATAGTTTCACAATGATTACACTACTGCATCTACCCATTGGGCCTCGTCATTCTGATCTATCTTTTCATCTTCAGAATGTTCATTGAAAAGCCTATCTCCCTCTTCTCAAATTCCCTTTCAGATCTCAAGCAAAGTTATTGCTTTGACTTAAATGTTAAATGGCAGAACTTAAGATCCACCTTGTTCTTTCAGACACAGCTTATTTGTGTTAGATGCCCATCTCTTGAAGGTTTTCCAATGTTACAAGGATTACGATCCTGTTTCTATCCTAGGCAATCGGGTCTGAAGGTCAAACTGTGTGAAGGTTTGGTCAACGCTGTTTTTTCTGTACGAGTATTAAAAAGGCATTGTCTCCAGGGTAAGGTTAATTCACCGGCGCAAAGATGAGCCTTGACTTAAGATCTTGATCTTCTACATGTGGCAAGATATTTCAGCTCAGGACCATCACCAATTTCCCAGAAAGTCTCTTCCTCCCTATTTGCAGGTGTGAACACTGTAGATTCGTGTGCATTCTTGGCAGCTCACATGACAACACCAATGGAAGATGCAATGACACTTTTCCCTCCGTTTTTCAGTCCTTGTATCATGTCCACGTCCACAGCAAAGCAGCTCACACCCATCAATTCCATGCGATGTGATGTTGCACTTTCGGTGTCGTGTGCCAAATGAGCCGGTTGCAGGGTTCGGGTTGCAGAAATTTGGTGAAGGATCATAGTAGACCAAATCTCTCTCTGTCGGTGCTTTGAATAAGGTGTACTTGGGGGTAAGGGTCTCCACCCAACCTCTAGACTCTCGATGTTTCTCCACAATCATCTCCGAGGAACTGTCATACTTGTCTTTTAAGTAATCTCCAATCACACGGAAGTCAGGCTGTGACCACCAGCATGTCTTCACCTCACAACTCCCCGATAGTCCATGGCACTTGCACTTCAGGTGCATGTGATCCAAAATGGCCTGAGAAGGAAATGGAACAGTTCAATCAGGTCATTGCGGTCATCCCACACAAACTAATCAAAACACATCTGATTCCCATTACCTAGAAAACGATGGCCTTAATGCTACATTTCAAGTTGCGACGTTGACCCCAGTGAAGGGAAGGAAAAGTTTGAGGGAGAAAAATGATTCTCCAAGTGTTTTCCCTCCTTCTACCAAAAGTATTCACACACAGGTCACCTCATCCAAAGATAACAATCTGTATCGGCTAGTAGCCAAAGCCAAAAGTCAAACCAAGGCAAGTTGGGAAATTGAACTAATTAATCGGATGTTTTGAGGGCAGGCATCAGGCTAACCACCTGGTTCACTCATGTCGATACATAGAACATACAAACTTGGAGCAGAAGTAGACCGATTTGACCCTTTCAGCATGCTCTGCCCTTTGGTAAGATTATGGCTGATTTGTTTGTATTTCAAGATCTACATTCCCATCTACCTTTGATAACCATAAGGGTCCGTCAGAGTTAGGGTCCGTTAGAGTTTGGGTCCGTCAGAGGTAAGGTCCGTCAGAGGTAGGGTCCATCAGAGGTAGGGTCCGTCAGAGGTAGGGTCCGTCAGAGGTAGGGTCCGTCAGAGGTTGGGTCCGTCAGAGGTAGGGTCCGTCAGAGGTAGGGTCCGTCAGAGGTAGGGTCCGTCAGAGGTAGGGTCCGTCAGAGGTAGGGTCCGTCAGAGGTAGGGTCCGTCAGTGGTAGGGTCCGTCAGTGGTAGAGTCCGTCAGTGGTAGGGTCTGTCAGGGTTAGGGTCTGTCACGGTTAGGGTTCTTCAGTTACTTGAAGAAGGAGCTGCGCTCCGAAAGCTCGTGTTTGAAACAAACCTGTTGGACTTTAACCTGGTGTTGTAAGACTTCTTACTGTGCTCACCCCAGTCCAACGCCGGCATCTCCACATCAGGGTCCTTAAGGTTAGGGTCCTTCAGGGGTAGGGTCCTTAAGGTTAGGGTCCGTCAGGGTTAGGGTCCGTCAGGGTTAGGGTCCGTCAGGGTTAGGGTCTGTCAGGGTTAGGGTCCTTCAGGGTTAGGGTCCTTCAGGGTTAGGGTCCGTCAGAGGTAGGGTCCGTCAGAGGTAGGGTCCGTCAGGGTTAGGGTCCGTCACAGTTAGGGTCCGTCAGAGGTAGGGTCCGTCAGAGGTAGGGTCCGTCAGAGGTAGGGTCCGTCAGGGTTAGGGTCTGTCATGGTTAGGGTCCATCAGAGGTAGGGTCCGTCAGGGTTAGGGTCCGTCAGGGTTAGGGTCCGTCAGGGTTGGGGTGCATCGGGGAAGGTTCAATCAGTCTTTGCATCATGTCCATGGCCAGAGCAAACTAATGCACACCCATCAATTCCATGAGATGTGATGCTGCACTTTCTTTGCAACTACAGCTCACATTACATGATTGGCTCTTAATACCCTGAGGGCAACTAGGGAGGGGGGAATAAACAAAAATGACAATTTGTATTTAAGTAATACCTCTCGTGTAACAAAACAACCCAAGGAAGGGACATTACACAGCAAAATTGGACTCTGGGGATATGTTAGAGTAAGTGGCCAAAAGCGTGGTCACAGAGATAAATTCCAAGAAGAATCTTCAAGTAGGAAAGAGAGGTGAGAGATAGAGAGATTTAGGGAGGGACTTAGGATTGAGGCAACTGAAGGCTAAGCTAATTGTGGAGCAATATTCCTCTCCAAATCATACCCCATCCATAATTGGAAATATAATCTCCATTCCTTCACTATCACTGGGCCAAAATCCTGGAATAACCTTCCTAACTGCTGTGTGGATGCACCTACGCAACATGGCCTGCAGCGGGTCAAGGAGGTAGCTCACCACCTCCTTCTTAGGGGCAATTATAGATGGTCAATAAATGCTGACCTCATCAGCCACATCCTGTGCAACAATAAAAATAAATTAATAGGGAATATGGAAGAGACCGGAATTAGAGGAGCGCAGATGGCTCAGAGGGGTGTGGGGCTTGAGGGACTGCTCAACCAGGAGCCAATGCATGTTAGAAAGCACAGAGATGGTTGTCAATGGGAGTTGGCATGAGTTTTTAATGGCGTCAAGTTAATGGAGGATAGAATTAGAGACGCACGAGGTGCACGGGGCAGAACAGTAGCACAGTGGTTAGCACTGGTTCTTCACAGCTCTAGGGACCCGGGTTCGATTCCCGGCTTGGGTCACTGTCTGTGCAGAGTCTGAGCGTTCTCCCTGTGGCTGTGTGCATTTCCTCCGGGTGCTCCGGTTTCTTCCCGCAAGTCCCGAAAGACGTGCTTACTAGGTGAACATGGAACATAGAACATACAGTGCAGAAGGACACCATTCGGCCCATCGAGTCTGCACCGAACCACTTAAGCCCTCACTTCCACCCTATCCCGTAACCCAATAACCCCTCCCAACCTTTTTGGTTACTAAGGACAATTTATCATGACCAATCCACCTAACCTGCACGTCTTTGGACTGTGGGAAGAAACCGGAGCACCCGGCGGAATCCCATGCAGACATGGGGAGAACGTGCAGACTCCGCACAGACAGTGACCCAGCGGGAAATCGAAAGTGGGACCCTGGCGCTGTGAAGCCACAGTGCTAACCACTGTGTTACTGTGCTGCCCGTAAACTGGACATTCTGAATTCGCCCTCAGTGTACCCAAACAGGCACTGCAGTGTGGCGACGAGGGCATTTTCACAGTAACTTGATTGTTGTGTTAATGTAAGCCTACTTGTGACACTAATAAAGATTATTATGTGGTTGGGAGTTTATCTTCAGGTTGAAATGACACCGAGATTGCGAACAGCCTATTTAATTCTCAGATAGTTGACAAAGAGAAGGATGGAGGGGAACGGAGTTTGTAGCAAGGACCGAGGACAATGGCTTTAGTCTTCCCAATGTTTAATAGTAGGACATCTATCCTCATCCAGAACTGAACGTCAGGCAAGCAATCAAATAATTTACTACCAGTGGAGGAGTGGCACGAGATGATTGGGAGATAGAGCTGGGTACATGTGAGAACGATTACTGTGCTGTTTGAAGATGTTGCCGCGGGGGAGCATGCAGATGATAAATAGGAGGAGGCCAAGGATGGATCCTTGAGGGACACCAGAGGCAATGTTGCGGGAGGAGGAAAATAAACAATTTGAAGTGATAGCCGGACAATGATTGGATAGATAAGAATTGAGAGTAGTCCCACCCAGCTGTATTGGTGCTGAAGCGTTGGAAGATCATGCGGTCAACCAGAATAAAGTCTGTATAAATGGTCAAGATGGATGAGAAGAGAAAGTTTACTTTTGTTACAGTCACACAGGACGTCTTTTGAGACTTTGACAAGAGCAGTTCTGATGTGGCAGGGGCAGAGACCTGATTGGAGGAATTCAAACATGGGATCAGGTCTGATGGATAAGATGACATTGGAGAGGGAATTGGGGATAAGATGAGCATGAAGAGGGAATGGGGTAAGATAGGAAAAAATCTAGAGAAAAATGAAAGCCATCAAGCATATCTCACAAGATCCCATAAACTGCCCTCCCTCAGAACAGCTAATTCAGAGATCAGGGATACAACCTCAGATTTTGCTGGTTTTTTATAGCTCAGTATCATACCTCAGGATGGATTTGCTACATAAATGCAAGTTACTTCTTTCTTTGAAGGAGTCTAATTGTTGGGTATTCCTGATTTTGTGCACCATTATCTTCCCAATCACATCATGGTCGTGCTCGTTTATCCTGAGTTTGCCGTGTTTTCCCATTCCCAAGCTTATCGTATACTGACCATTCGGCCGGCTTCATTGTTATGCCGATTCATGGCGGAGCGAGCGTCTGGTCTGTTCTCTCGGGCATCTGCAAACTCTCGAGACACCATGCTCCCAAACTCGACATCTTCACTGCAGCCTCCCCACTTCCAACCTTCTCCCGGTTTGCCTTTGTGTCGGGTGTCACAGCCACAGATGTTTGCCGTACCTTCGGCACATGAGCGGGTAATGGCAAATGCGACACCTGCCGAAGCGATGGCATGAACAAAAGCAGATTCCCTTGTCGCTGCAATCAGACACACAAAATATGGCTTTCAGAAAACTGCAAACTAAGGCCTATAGTTCAAAGCCACACCAAGGCTGGATAGAAAAGGACAGAAAAAATATTCATCCAATGTTAAATTTAATGTGTGGTGCATAAGTATCACTGAACACTCATAACTGGTGCCTGTGGTACATATTACTCCTACAGCAGAGGTGGAGATGGTTAGCAGTTTCAAATTCCTAGGGGTGCACATCACCAAAAATCTATCCTGGTCCACTCACGTCGACGCTATCACCAAGAAAGCACAACAGCGCCTATACTTCCTCAGGAAACTAAGGAAATTCGCATGTCCACATTAACCCTTACCAACTTTTACAGATGCACTATAGAAAGCATCCTCTCGGGCTGCATCACAGCCTGGTATGGCAACTGCTCGGCCCAGGACCGCAAGGAACTTTAGAGAGTTGTGAATACCGCCCAGTCCATCACATGTACCTGCCTCCCATCCATTGATTCCATCTACACCTCCCGCTGCCGGGGGAAAGCAGGCAGCATAATCAAGGATCCCTCCCACCCGGCTTACTCACTTTTCCAACTTCTTCCATCGGGCAGGAGATTCAGAAGTCTGAGAACACGCACGAACAGACTCAAAAACAGCTTCTTCCCCACTGTCACCAGACTCCTAAATGACCCTCTTATGGACTGACCTCATTAACACTACACCCTGTATGTTTCAACCGATGCCAATGCTTATGTAGTTACATTGCATATCTTGTGTTGCCCTATTATGTATTCTCATGTATTTTCTTGAATTGTTTAATTCTCTTTTCTTCCATGTACTGAATGATCTGTTGAGCTGCTTGCAGAAAAATACTTTTCACTGTACCTCGGTACACATGACAATAAACAAATCCAATCCAATCCAATCCAATCCAGCACAGTGGTGTAGTGGTTAGCAGAGCTGCCTCACGGCGCCGAGGTCCCGGCTCTGGGTCACTGTCCATGTGAAGTTTGCACATTCTGTCCGTGTTTGCGTGGGTTTCGCCCCCACAACTCAAAGATGAGCAGGGAAGGTGGATTGCCCCTTAATTGGAAAAAATGAATTGGGTACTCTAAATTTATTATTTTTTTAAATTACTCCTACAGGTGACAGTATGATGAGTATTGTCAACGTTAAAGATGTCAAACCATGTGACAATGGGTGTGATTTTCCCACCATGTTATGCCCAGCTTTGATCACGTTGTGCCAGGTGCATAGCGGGAGAAGCCAAAAATGGGTTCGTGCCGGGCACGAGCCTCGCATGATGCACCCAATGCACTAGGCCCTTGCTTGACATAATCCACAAAATCATATTTAAATGATACATTGAAATATGTACAAACCAATTGAGGCTGAAGTCTGTGGCTCCCTTCACCAGCTGCACCGGCCAGGTTGCACGCCAGCACAAATTAGTACTGGTCTCCAAATACAGACACCAGACGTGATGGCCATGCTAGAGAACTCAAGATGTCATTGAAGCTCTTGGATGGGCGGGTACAGGGCAGGACAGTGCCAGCCTGGTACCCAGGCAATGCCAACCTGGTACCCAGGCAATGCCAACCTGGTACCCAGGCAATGCCAACCTGGCACCCTGGTAGTGCCAGGGCAGTGTCTGGGTGCCCCAGGGCAGTGCCTGAGGTGGCCATGCTCATGAGGGGGGTTGTGAAAGGTGGAAGGGGGGCTGAAAGGGGGGGTCCTCAGCAGTCCCATAGTGGGGTATGCCCTCAGTGACCTCATAGTGGGGTATGCTCACTTGAGGTGGTGTGGGCGGGGGAGGGGGGGGGGGGTGAGAGAGAGAATGGGGCAGTGCCCAACGTCTACGAGAATGGATTGGTGCAGGGCCCGGTCACCCTTATACCTGGGAGGCATGAAAAGTGGATGTGGTGAAGGAGGAGTAGGAGGAGGGGTTATGAAAGGTGGAGGGAGGTGAAGGAGAGACCTGAAAGGCGGGAGGGGGGGGGGGGGGGGCGTGAAAGGGAGAGTAGCCCCATAGTAGTGTATGCTCACTTGGGAGGGAGGGGCGTGTGCTGGTGCCCCGATGTCTACGAGGATAAATGGGTGTAGAGCCGGGTCACCCGCATGCCTGGGTGGTATGTGGGGGCCCCATGGTGACGGGGAGGGGGCCACGGTGATGGGGTGGTACCCAGGCACTCCTGCTGGCACCCAGGTACTTACAGCCTGGCACCATGACAGTGCCAACCTGGCACTCTAGCAGTGCCACCTGGGCATCCTGGTGATGCCACTCTGGCTCCACCAGGGAATCCAGGTGGCACTGCCAGGCTGGAAGGGACACTGCCAGGGTGCCAGGCTGACAGTGCCAAGGTGCCCAGGTGCCACATTGCCCTTGCCAGGGATCTGGCCCAGGGTTCACCTGCCCTTAAGAGCTGTGGTGAGGGGGGTGCTCGAAGATCCCATAAGAGGTGAGTTGGGGGGGGCTCAGGGGGTCAAGAGATCAGGGCGGCATTTCAAAATAGCACCCCGATCTCTTCCTGCACTGGTGAGCTGAGCTAGTCAGTGCAGGAAAGTTTGGCCTTGGCGTGGCATTCCTCACCGAGGCTCCAAACAACTAAAGTCCCGTTTGATAGCGAGGTTTTTCTCGACGCTGCAGCCGCCGAGAAACTCCCTGCAATTCACGCCCAGAACTGGCTTTTTTGTCCCGTTAAATCGCATCCAATGTCTATGACCAGAAAAGAAAACATAGTTAAGAAGTTGGCACTTCACTTGACCATCATATTTTTATCACTCAGGAGGTAGTGTTGGGCAAGCTAATGGGGCTAAAGGTAGACAAGTCTCTTGGTCCTGATGAAATGTATCCCAGGGTACTAAAAAAGATGACGGGGGAATTAGCAAATGCGCATGTGGTAATTTACCACAATTTGCTGGACTCTGGGGTGGTTCTGGCAGATTGGAAAACAGCAAATGTGGCGCCACAGTTTAAAAAAAAGAGGTGGGCAAAATACGGGTAACTATAGGCTGGTTAGCTTAAATCTGTAGTAAATCTTTGCACAGAGGTCCACCTCCATTTAAAGAATGAAGTATCAGAAATGATTGCTTATTTGCCCTCCGCAATGGCCTGTAAATTCGATCTGCTAGTTTGAATAGGACGGAAGGAGGTCTTTCCTTGGTGAGAGCTTGAAATGAAAAATGAAAGGAAATGAAAAAAAATTAAGGAGACAAGCACAAACACACACCTGTACTTCCGAACTTCCCAAAACAGGAGGGCTCATCTTGTTCCTTTCTACACAAAATATTCTGATAGACCGGTCATCCTTCACTACTGGGAGCTGATCATTCAGTATAATCAATTTTCTCCATTGTCTGAAAATGTTCAGGTTGTTCTAGTTCCTGCTCAATTTTCTGTCGCATTGAATAGGGAACTGAAAATGCCTGGAAGAACCTTGGAGAAGCTTCGGCCTTTAGGGGGCAAGTCTTCCTTCAATATCTTTAATTATTCCGAGACCTTTTTCGAAGACATCAGCATGATTGGCTAACAAAAACTGCAACATGGGGTTGCCATGCACTTTATTTATTTTGTTCCTATCCAGCCAAATTTCTTTCAGCCAGTTTATGCCCATAAGTGATGGCCGATCCCTTTCACTGTGGTAAGTGGCAACTTTGCTGTCTGATCTCCATATTTGGCTGAAACTGATATTTTCCACAGGCTGACCAGTTTAGATATTACATTGGAGGAGCATTTTCTCCAAAAGGTATTTCTTGAAAATTTTTGACCATGTCTTCTCTGAAGCAATAAAAACAGTTGCTCCAGTATCAACCTCCATATCAACCACTTAACCATGTTAAGGCAATGTTAACGTTTAGTCCTTCATCAAATTTCAGATCACACTGAATTTAGTACAATTGCTCTCCTGCACTGTTGCTGTTAATTTCACTTTCTGTCTCGTCTGGACTGGCATTACTTTTGTATTTTGTTCCCAGGTAAAGTGTCTTTTTAACTACCTATTTATTTTCATGGGTGATTTCTCGGTATGTTCTTTGCGATGCCATTTTCATGGTGCTAATGCTTTACTGTGATCAGCCTTTGATCTACATGCACACCATGGGCGGCAGTCTCTCAGTACAGGGCCTTGCAGGAGAATCCCCACGACCGGGGCGAATTGCGCCATGCCGCCCCGACGCTGGGATGCGATTCTCCACACCATTGCCGCCAGCATGGTCGGCGCGGCGCCGGTCGAGGGCTGTTCTACGCAGCCCCCCCCGCCAATTTTCGGTCCAGGATGGGCCAAGCGACCATCACAAAAAACCCGAATCCTGCCGGCCCGTTCTAATCTGTTCTCAGCCGGTGGGACCTCGGCGTGGAAGGGTCCAGGGACGGCCTGTGGGGGGGTATCGACCCCGGGGGTCTCCGTTGTGGCCTGGCCCGCGATCAGGGCCCACCAATCTTCCGCGTCGGTCCTATAGCCCTACACCATTTGGAGTTGGGGCCGGCGCAGAGAAGGGAGCCACTGCGCATGCCCACGTTGGCACCGGTGCCACTGTGCATGCACGCGTTGGAGAAGGTGCCACTGCGCATGCGCAGATCCCGCGGTGCCCAGTTGATGCTGGGGTCAGCAGCTGGAACAGCATTGGTCGCTCCAGTTGCTGATCCTGAGGCCTTGTTGACGCCATCGGGAAACGCAACGGCGTTTCCAACGGCGTCAACATTTAGCCTCAGGATCACAGAATCTCACCCTATATGTGTCCTTTTTTTCCCCACAATAGTGGCATTCAGCGATTTTCCCCTTGCAGGCTTCTGCATTATTCCCTTTTCCATTATGGCGGTAACAGAATTGGAAGCGAGTATTCCCTGACTTTCACAGTAACTTCATTGCAGTGTTAATGCAAGCCTACTTGTGACACTAATAAAGATTATTACTTTACCACTTTAACTTCAGCATTGTTAGAATGTGCTTTCAAATCTCCAGCTTGTTTCTCTGCCCTTTATATGTTTTCCACAATCTCAAACTGTTTCTTCAGGATTATTTCTTGTGCTGCTAACAATCTACACCAAATTCTTTAATTTCTTAGTCCACAAACCAAGCAATCGTGCAAAGCATCCTCCAGGTAATGTTTAAAATCACAATGTTCCACCAATTTTCTCAACTCAGCCAGGAACTAGGAATCTCTTGCTGTCAAAATGTCCACAAGATTTTTAAAGCTTTTACCTGCTGGCTTGTCAGGGGCAATGAGATTTCTCAGTAAGATGAAGTTTTTCATTCCGATGATTGTAAGAAACATGAGGCATGTTGCTTTTCCTCTATCTCATTTGCAACAAAAAGCTGCTCCATTTGCTTTCCAGAAATTACAAAGTCCATTGTAGCTGGATCAAAACCTCTAATAATCTCATCCTCATTTGAATTGTTTTGTCACTTCTAGACATTTAACGCAAACACATACACTTCTGCATCTGAACTGAACTGCCGACCAAAACAGGAAGGTCTCTTCTACACAAAAGAGATATACCTCAGGGACTCCACCCCAGCACACTCTACATGTGTCCTTTTAGAAAAGCATAAACTTTAGACACAAACAGCACACTTGGCCATTTAGCATCTCACTGAAGTGCAGCAAAGCGCTCTGCAGTTATTGGCTAGCAGGGAGGTGTAATGGGTCATAAGAGGAAAGATGGAGGAATGGCACATAGAAATGGGGACTCTGCTCAAGCACTATCACTCTTTATCCCTTTGCCCTCCAGCCCTTAGTCAGAGCCCTAAATGTTGTCTAATTCTTAATGGCTCAGCTTGCCCCTAAACAAGTACAAGTGGGGAGGTCTTTGGTAGGTTCCTCACAGGTCTTAAAACTAGTCGACATCCTCCACTGGCAACTCCGATGTCAGAGCACGGAATGACTTTGCTGAAACCATAGGAGCGCAATGTAGAAGTAATCATGAAAAAGGCCAAGCAGTTTCAAAAGGGGAACCACTTGGGTGTTTACAAGTATGCCACTATCAATTTTATTGCAAATGTTAAATAAACTTTATTTCAAGTCCTATTTTCCAGTCATCTCCATTATTGCCTCCTGCCTGACGAATAGCCATCATATTTGAGGAAAATGCTATGTCCAGAGCAGAAAATGAGCAGAGGGTACAAATGACGTGGAAGGATTATTGACCTTGTACTTGTGTGATGGTAGTGGGGGTGAGGAAGGACAAGGGCAGTGGGTTCAGCATTAATGCGCCGGCTTAATCATGCATTTTTGAGTCTCGTACAGGCTTTTCTAGCAGCTGGATTAGTGGCTGTGACAGAAGACTCCCCTTCCTCCTCAGAGGATGCAGATTGATCATCACCCTCCTATTGAAGCTTCACTCCTCTCTGCAGCGTAGTGATGTGCACAAGCAGACCACGACCACACCGGAAACTGTTTTACTGGTGCATATGAAAAGTGCACCCAGATCTATCCATGCACCTGCATCACATTGTCAGCAACCCAACAGCTTGCTCAATGACCATTCTTGCCCTCATGTGGTTCCAGTTGTACCTTTCCTGTTTATCAGATGAAAGGTTCTCACAAGTGTCGTCAGCCATGTCCTTAGACGGTAGACCTGATCTTTGAAGATCCATCCACTGTCTCTGTTTGGAGGTGTAAAGACCTTTGGGAACTTTGGCTGATGTGGTGCATTTCAGGATATCTTGCACTGACTTGCATGAAAATCTGCCAGTGGTCAAAGGCCAGCTGAACTTTGGAGTGGAATTTCTTTTGACTGACACATACTACTGGTTGATCTCAGAGCACCTTGACTGCCATGTGTGCAGCCTATGACTCTCGGTCCTGTGAGTATCCAGGCACTGAGGTGAATTGGATATTCTGAATTCTCCATCAGTGTAGCCAAACAGGCGCCCGAGTGTGGCGACTAGGAGATTTTCACAGAAACTTCATTGCAATGTTAATGTAAGCCTATTTCTAACACTAATAGAGATTATTACAATTATTAAATTCAGAGAACCTTCTCACTATGACTCCCTGTACCTGTGAGAATCCAGGCACTGCTACAAGTCAGAGTACCTTCTCACTCTGACTGGACACATCAGTAGCAATATGATTGCAATCGGCAGCCCTGTCAACAAAACATTGATCATCTGTGTGATACAGATGTGCAAAAAATTGTAAAATCCTGCCAAGTATCACCATCAGATCTCTGGAAGGAGCTGGAGGTGAAGAAAGGCAGGGCGACGGTAACCTTAACAGCCCCGGGAAATGCATGGCCACTGGACTGCTTGGAAGGGGATCTTGTTCCAAGAGGCTGCAGACACCAGCAGCTACTTCAAGAAACCCTGGCACTCCTGAGGTGCTATCACTTGTCCATCCCTTCTGCCCTGTGGAGCAGGATGTCACGGAGTAGGAGCTGCTGCTACAGCTGTTTTGGTGTTGCTGCAGAAGCTGCCCCCATCTTGCTGAGAAGGCTGACAGCTGCAAAGTGCAGATCAAAGTAAATAAACAGTCCAAGCTAACAGAAATGTATTGAAAATCACGCCAAAGCAGTGAAAGCACACTCTCAGAACAAATTCTGTAAGCAAAAGCCCTTCACTTGGAGGGGAGCAACTGTCCTTGGTCAGTATTTAAAGGCTTTCCAACCTGTCAATTTCACAGTCCAGTCAATCCCCACTGTGCTTTTGCCATGTTGACCCTGGCAAGTTTCAACCTGTTCGAAAAGCCAATTTGCCTTCCGTTAAAGCCAGGATGTTCACTTGGCAGAGTTACCAACTCGATGCTGTGCTACCCATGTGCCCCCAGATGTGCACCAGTCAAATGCAGAAGTTAGTGAGATCACATAGGGTTCTCAACACGCTGGTATAATATGCTGTTCGAGTCCCTCTTACTCACCAGAATCCACCCCCTTTGCAGGTAAAAATTCCACACAATCTACTTATGCACCTCTTTTCGGACTACTTATTGTTTCTCCCAATTGTATGTCATCCGCAAACTTGGATTTACGACTCTCTATTGCTTCATCCAAGTCATTAATAAGCTTCGTGAAAGGTGGAGGCCCTAGCACAGATCCCAGGGGAAAATCTCTTGTTACTGCGCTAATAAACTGCTAATAAACTGCTGTCGCATGAGGAATCATTGTCGAGGAGCATCAGTCAAAATACAGCTTGGCATTACAGAGGTCAGTTTCCAATTTTGTACTACTGAAACTCCACAGCCATATATTGGAATATAATTTGCAGCGTGCCTTAATATTCCGATCTTCTCCCCCAGGAGGTGGGAGAGAGTGCAGGGTCACAGAGTGACTTATTATGATATTCAACAATAGGATACCACTGGTTTCTACTGCCCCATTGTAATAGAGAGGAGATATCCTTTCCTGAGACATTGACATCATTTAATTACCTTTATCCAACACAGGTCCAAAGATTGCCAAGTTATCTTCAACAGTTGTGCAGTTCCATCTCCTTCCTCGAAACTGATGCTGGCATTCCTGAATCCCAATTTTTACTCCTTCCGCCACGCTTGGCATAATCTCCATGTAATTCCGACAAAACCGAAGCTGCTTTGGTACAAGGCCAGGGATACTCCCACACAGTATGGGCTGAGTCGCCAATATTGAGTACTGATGGCCAACCGCCAAAGACCTTCAATAAAAGGGAAGGAAAACCTCATTAATCAGAGATTGTGAGATCGGAGCAGATAGCGTTTTCAAAACTTTTGTTTAAATTCTTTTTAGCTGAACAAAATCCACGATGAAAACGTGTGAACATGGGTCAATATCTACCCAGGAAATCAGCAGCACCAACTTTGGTACAAATATTCCAAAGTAAAAGGACAACCCTACATTGACACAGAACCTTTCACAATCACAGGATATATAATGTAGGAACCACAGCAGCCAATTTTCACACAGTGAGCTCCCACAGACCAAACGGGGTGATAGCCTGATGATCATCTATCTTTTTTTAAAACAAAGTGTTGACTGTTGAGGGATCAATGTTGGCCAGCATACAGTAGTATGTTTTTCATCCGAAAGGTGGTCCCTGCATTAACACAGTGCGGAGATCCTATGGCAGCATTGTTGTAACACGTGACTGTTTTGCCCCAGTTCTGGACTCCCTCCCTGTACAGAGTAAAAATACCCCAAACACTCGCTTGAGCATTTTCGTGTTCATAAACTTTATTTCCCATTATCCCAGTTGTTTTTCATAGGCTTCTTGTTAACTTTTGCCATTGGTAGTATTGATATGTCAACATTTACCATTCAATATTGCCGAGCCAATTGGCACCATGTAGCTGTGGGATCAGGCCACTAGGTTTGACTTTAAAACAAAGTCTCTCTGAAACTCATCGCCCATTCATCATCTAGGTGGTGGTGGGCGTGGGGGGGCTTTGTTCAGCAGTACTCAGTACTTCATTGAGGAGCCCAGCATCAGGAGAGGGGAGTCATCTCCTGCTCTTGCTGTAAAGTTCTCTCCACTAATCCCCATCTCCTGATGCCATTCCTGCCATCACTTATCTCTGGCCTGGGTCCCTCTGCAATCCTGGGCCTCAGGTCAATGTCATTCTGGCAACAGCCACTGACTCCCTGGTGGCGCTATTGAGCAAACAAGCTGCCAGCTTCTGTCTGACTGCTTTTGGTGGACGGGGCTTCCCACCCCAGGGTGCTGATCCCATGAAATTGCCTGACTGTCTTGTCCTTTGGCCTTCCTAGAGGGAGTCTCTCGTCTGTTCCCCAAGTAGCAGCTGAACATCCTTCACCTCCATAGAATTTCCTCCATCCACAGGTGTGTAACGCAGAATGAGCATCTTTTTGTCCTCCCCCCATCAATATCTTTCTCCAGCTCTCCAAATTACATTGCACTTGACATCTTGCCTTACACACCCATGCTCTTTGATGCTTAAGTAGGATTCTTTAGCATTGCTTTACATACCTCTATTCTTTACCTGTGACACTGACAGCTGTATCATCTTTGCCTAGCCACCTGAAGTGAATACTGTTCATTGTTACCATGTGAGTATCTCATTCTCTCCTCCGATCCTTTGTTCAGATTTAATTCAATGTATTTGGGACCGACTCCAAGAGCTTAAAACTCAACATAAAAGATCTACAATGAACAATCATTTAACTATTTTTCTCCCCCCCCCCCCCCCCCCCCCCCGCCCCTTCAACCTTCTCCAGTTAATTCCTCATCTCTAAAGTTGGTGAACAGTCTGCTTGTCGGTGGTATTTAATCTAACAGACCAGAACAACCCCAGGTCCTACAGTTTGCCTCAGCACCTCAATACTAGCTATCATAAGACAAAGGAGAAAACCATGATCACTTGCCAATGTTCCAATGTCATAAAATATCTGTGCACCGATAGAGAAGCAATAGAAGTAGGGTGGTGTGTTACCTCTCCTCGGTTGAATAGCCTGCCAACACGCAAGGCTAGATTATTTTTGGTATGTGGGCCACACTGACAAGGTATTGCTTATCACGAGAAGCTGTAAGAGTTTCAAATGTCCATCATAATGTAGGATGTGGCAGAGCTATTGCTAACAAATGTTTCTCATGCTCTTGCATCACTGATACACAGTACAAGTCTCACTGCGCTACAGGAGTGTGGTTACAACAACTTCTCGGTGTACTAGGACTTTTGCTGACGTGCAAAGGTCTATTGTTGTCAAGCACTCGCTGCCATGTTTTGTAAAAGGATGAGCTGATTCAACTGGTCCGGTTTTGGATCCCCTCAACAAAGGAGGCCTTTTGAGAGTGGTGGCTGCCAAGGTATGGGAAGTGTTCAACATATTCCAGAGTCTTTCCTTCAATATATATGGGAGATGGAATATTTGGCAACCAGGTGTGGTTTGACCGATATTTTCAATGTTGGCAACATTCAAGAATGGGCCGAGTTTCTTCTTTGCATGAGTGAGCAATGACGCTGCAGTGATCTGCAAACTGTAGATCATGTACGCCAATTATGGTCAGTTTAGTTTTGGCACAGAGGTGATTGATGTTCAGAGTTTTCCATCGAAGGGGTATTTAATACTGACCAGAGGGGAGTAGATCCTTGATGAAGCGAATAGCCACGGTCAGGTAGATTGTAAATAATATGACTTTGCTTGACCCTGATCCAGATTTTGAAGGTGCCTATTTCAAGTCTCCCACTCCACACAGTTACAGTTAGATCATCATGGAGCAATTACATGATGATGGCGAAGTCTCTTACACATGTAAATTTTTGGAGCACAATCAACGTAGCCTTGCGATTTACTGATGCTTTGGTCGGGTTGTTGAATGCAATGAAGAGTTACTGGTGTTGTTCTCAACATTTTTCTTAGGTTTAGCAGGCAAAAGAAGATAATTTTGGAGGCTCCTGTGGAAAGTCTGAAGCCACAATGTTTCTGGGAGATTTCCTCAGCCGCAGGATGTAGGCTATTCGGGAGCAATCGTGTCAGAATTCTCCCTGCTTTGGACAAGAGAGCAATACCTCTGTGGGACACTAAACAGGAAAAATGTAACTACAGGTGGAGGGAGCAAATCACAATTATGAATATGGCCCAGATTAATATGGTTACCTCACCCAAAAAATAATTCTGAATTTACCTTTCTCATGCCCTTTCAGCTCTCCTTTCAATGCACATTCCATTCAGTTCTGTTCAACAATGGCAATCAGGATTCAAGGATTTTAATTTCCTCATTAAAAAGGGGCCTACCATCTGAGACAGACAGTGCTTCAGGCAGCCAGTGATAGAAACCTTCCACATTATCAGCAGCCGATTTAGAAATAATATAATGTTATTTAATCTCTCCTTCCACCTGCCCCCCCCCCCCCCCCCCCGCTCTCAATCCCAATGCCATCCATTGTCCCCCTCTCTTTTTCACTGCCAGTAGCACTAGCTGAAGAGCCAGTATTCTGGCCACTGCTCCTTCCTCAGCCTTCACCACCAAGAATGACCAAATTAACTGGGCATTCATTACACAGTTTTTTTTTTCTTTGAAATCATACTCTGCCAAAGACAAATGGCTGCCATGTTGCCTGCAACAGAGCCAACGTACTTCAAAATAATTCACTGCAAAGTTTTTTCAGATGTTCTAAGAGATGTAGGTTGAGGTAAATGCAGCTCATCCTTTTTCTCAACAATAACTCTTCCATTGTGCACATGTAGTAAGAAATTAATCTTTATTAACATATTATTGAAAGTAAACTGTTGAACTATAGGCTGCTGGCTGACCAGCCCTGTAACATACTTCACATTTTGCAACAAATGATGCACAAGAAGCTCTCAGTTATCCTTGATTTAGCATTCTAGTCACCTGTTATTCAGCACCTTTAGAAACCAACCTAGAAAACATGCAAAAGCTGACCAAGAAATTCAAACAAACTGTCAGCTCAAGAATGGCCGAGACAAACGTGCGCAACATTCGTGGGGTTTGCTGAAAGGAAAAAAACCCATAAAGATAAGGGAGGTGAAATGTTGAAGGGACAGAATTAGTGATACATCTGGACATGTTTCTCTGGAAAATTTCAAAATTTTCGAAGTAAAGGAAAGGCCTTGGGGTGAATTCTCCGTTCTGCCAGGAGCGCGCCCTCAACCACTGGTACCCTGGCGGCGTGGGGTGGCTACAACAGGACATCCCATTGGCGGGCGGTGGGAACGGAGAATCCGGCTGCCAACGACGGCATGCCACCGAGGAACATGCAGAATTCAACCCCTTGTGTTTGTAACAGCTCCCATGAACTGTACAAAGTTCCAATAAAGTACTTTTGAAGTGTTTGTAATGCAAGAAACAAAGCAGAAAATTTGCCTGCATAGCCCAAAAACACCAATGTGACAATGACAAGTTAAACTAGGTTAGCGCCGATAGTTAATGGATAAACATTGGCCGGTATACTCGGGCTCATCTTTGAATAGTTCTGAGATTTTTATATCCACATGAGAGATGAATTATGGGCTGAAGACCAGAGCGGAACGCAAACCAATAATCTTCTAACTCGGAGGACAGAGTGCTACCACTGCACAAAGGTTGACACATTGAGGATGCCCTTCTTTTGCATTTGAAACCATGTTATACTTCATAATTAATTTTAAAAGATTTTTGACATGAAAAAAGTGACATTGGAATTTTCAAAAGACCAACCAGGCCATCAGTCAACAGTCACTCTCCGACATACAACCATTCAAGGGCCAGAGACAATGGGCCTGATTTTTAACTCTATGCAAATGGAGAGGTTTTGAATGAGTTAAAATCTCGCCCAATAAATTCCATCCAGCTCTTTAGCCTTGGCTCAGTAGTAACATCATAGATCTTGTTGTGTGCAAATTGCCCATCATGTTTCCATATAGCTGCACTTCAGAAGTTAATTCATTAGCCATGAAGCACTTTAGGACATGCTGGGAATGTAAAAGGCAATATATAAATACTTCTACAACAAAGCTCTTTCCTTCTGTCACAAATGTTATAGGTACAGTAAACCCTCAATTATGGATTAGCAACCCAGATGTTGCCATGGCAAGTTCTGAAACTTAATTTCATAAAAAACTTAGTAACTTCTAGACTGGCACCAGATGGAAGTGCAAAAACATCTGATTCTTCAGTTTGATACTTAACTCCCAAAATGGATAAGTCAGTCTAACCCATCAGAGGTTAGAATTGAAAAATCTGAAACGGGAATCCAAATCTACCTTGAACTCCCCACTTCTGGCATTAACAAAGGTGGTAACAATTACGTGCACCTCACTTGCAGCATCTGTGTTGGTTATTTAAATATTGTAATGAGGTTCCCTCCTTTGACATTGTCATAACCCCCACAATGACCATGAGGAAACCATTGTTGATCTTCCCGTAGGACTCATGGAGTACGAGCATCCAGATAAGGGGTGGAGGCCACCCAGCTGGAACTCATTACAAACAAACATAGAAGCCAGCCCAAAGCAGGGCCTGGTGTGGTTAGCTCTCCCAGCAAGGACTGTACTGTGTTGCCCTCACCTTGAGAATACTGACAGCCCTCCTTCACCCAGTTCACCCAAGTCTCCTCCTCCTGCCCCTACCTTCTCTTGTTGATTCTCCTTCTCATACTACTATACATGTTCCCTCTCCACTTACTCTTCCTAGTACTATATCCATGCAATGAGGCGTGGGAGGCAAGACATCTTGGATCTCAAACACAGGCCACCAAATGAGTTTGGAATTCACCCTACTCCTGCTGTGAGTTAAAGTTGATCCAGGGTTGAGGGATCTTTAATTTGTATCTAACCTATGCTGCACTTTGTGGTGTTTGATAGGCCAACGTAGGGCACATTTCTTTCTGTATTTATCTTGGCCAGTAACGGTCTTCCAAACTGTCAATGTCAAACATGGTAAAACCATTTCAGTCAATTGTTTAAAAAACAAAAGCAAAAAAAAAATCAGAAATACATGAGACTTCACAAATCAGCACAAAAACAGACTCGCTCCCTTTTCCTGCTGCTTTTTATATTGCTGACTTCTTTGATCTAGGTTCCTGTGTCGGTGAATGTTCCCACAAAGGGTCAGGTTACACACTTGCAGCCCACATTACACACGCTCACCTGCTATACTGGGTTCTCAGTAGTCATTTGTGGTTAGGATAATGGCACACCATCATTTAATGATCAGTGGATTGGCCCATATTCAGGCTGAGAAAAATGTTGCTCGTGGTTCTGGATTTAGAAGAGGAGAATAAGCAATCGGGGTGTGTCTGTCCTTTTCCTAGTTCGGGGATCTCAGTTTCTGCATCTCCCTTGATCCCCATCCTGTCTCTGTACATCTCATCTATCATTGTTGTCACTGCATTTATGAATCACTCTCATTCTCACTGACTTAATCAGTAGCCTTATCACCTGTAGTCAATCTTTCCCTCACCAATTCTTCTATTCACTCTAGCATTGCCCATTCTGAATCTTTCAATCTGCATCCCAAACCCTCACTCCCCACAGATCGGCACAATTTGCCTTTCCTCTTACTCTCTGTCCACCTGCTTCCTTGGTCTCCCCGCGCACCCCCTCCCCCACTATCACCCACAAATCATCCTCTCCAGTTGGCCAAACAGGAAATATAAAACCACAAAATATCAAACTAATCTGCTGCAATAGTATATGGTTTAATTAGTGGCAAATTAAAAAAATCAACACTTTTATTTATTGCTGTAATTGTGCTTTCCCCAATATACTAGGCGGAATTCTGAGTTTTTGAGACGAAGTGCGGTGGCAGGTGGCTCTGGCATGAATGGCAGTTTAGAACCTCATTAATATGCACAGGTGAGTTCCCCTCCGAATATTCTAGCAGGCGAGAAGCTGATTCATCTTCCCACCGTCAACTGGCAGGTTCAAAGGTCCTATCGCCATATTTAACACCAGTCCATATAGTGGGGTGTTTATAGGCACATGCAGCGCCAAAAATGACCCTGCTATCAAACACAACTTTGTTTTTTTTCTGTCCTCTTTTGGGATACACTGCCGAGGCTGCACTTACCTCACTTCCTGCTCGCCAGTGCAGGAAGAGATCAGGGCGCCACTTTTAAATGCCTCACCGACTTTTCAAACCCCCCCCCCCCTCCTCTAGTAGCCTCCCTCATCCCACCTCTTAAGGGCATGGCACCCCCAGTACCAAGAATGCCAAGGGGGTAGAATTCATGTTTCACTATGTGGTCAGGTTAGACCACACTTGGGGTTATATGAGCACTTCAGTGGGAGGGAGTACAACCTAAATTTACCTGAATGACATCTGGATTCCAAGAATTAAGAGGAATGATTACACAAACTAGAGTTGTATTTTCTGATAGTGAGAAAGTTATGGAGAGATTTGATCAAAACTTTCAAGATATTAAAGGTGAACAGAGAGGGTATATAGAGAGAAATTATTTTCGCTGGTGGGGGAGTCTCGGACCAAGGAGTATAGTCTATAAATTAAAGTGATAATTGGAAGCAGGCAAAAGGTGGTAGAACTTCGGAACTTTCTTGCACTGATGGCAAAGAATGCTACATCACTTGTTAATCTTAATGCAATATTGATAGATTTTTTGTTAACCAAGGGTTTTAAAGATTTGGGGAATAGGTGGGTATATGGCGTTAGGTTGGTTTCCAATGGCTCAAGCTGGAGATAGAAACACCATTCACAATTTGTCGCGATTTAATGCCCATCATCCCCCTACAGCCTCCATTAGTAGCTGTGGCAATTGGAATATCACTGCAAATTTACTTTGTATTGGTAATTGTATAACTATTATATTTAATTATATACAAATAGAGGGCATTACTTAGGGTTCCACTTGAGCAGGTAATGACATTTTAATGTAATTTTTGTAAGTTCCCTTTGGAATTAGTTTTTTGGAAGAGTGACCCTTTAAGGGGCAATCCTCCTAATTTTTTCATCTAACCTTTTGTTCAGACTCAAGAAAATAAAGAGACACGTGGGACTGGATTTTGTGAAGCGGTGTGTTCATTGTCCCCTCCCCCAGGAAAAAGTCAGTAAGGAGCCTGCCCACCAGAAAACAGCCACCCCCCCCCCCCCCAAATATTTTACACTGGGAGTAGCGTTAATTGTCTCAGAGTGAAATTGCGGAAGGACGTCTTGCTTTAGAGAACTGTCAGACAATCCGACTGGCTGGTAGCTCCGTAGTCCCAGCAACGACAGATTCGAGGTCTGGCCACTGCTGGATTACAGGACAAACAAGGAGGTTATTGGAGCCACACTTCAAGTTAAGGATCGTCAGGGGCTGGGAGGTTGACTCTAGTGAGGGGGAAGAAGAGGTGGGGGCCAGAATGAAGAGGCTGGTTGGCAGGGAAGTGTTAAAAGGAATGTCCTTGGGAGTCCAATGGGTACAGGAGAACCCCCAAAAGGTCTGCCATCTTGTCCAACACCAGCCTGCACAGCAAAACCTGCCAGGCTACCTCTGCCATATGGGTAAAATACCAATGAAGGAGGAATGAGGCAGTGGCCATTTAGGGTTGGTGGACTGCCTGACACTTTCCCTGCCCACATTAAAGTAGGAGTCAGACTTGGGATGGCTGGGAATGCCAGACTCCGCAAACACAAAAAAATCCTTCATCATAGGTGGGATTCTCTAGTCCCATGAAGACATCCAATGTCCCATTGAAAACATCCGATGTCGCCGGGAAACCTGCAGATGGAGGGAGTGCTGCCGGCGGGAACACCAGCCGAAGAATTACGACCCATATGTTTTTCTTGAATGTAATGTTTCATTATTTTATGAAGTACAGCAAACTTGATAATCAAAGATCCATAAAACATGGCAATAAGCCAGAAACCAACAAGAAGATATACAAGCCACACACCAACATCAAAGCACATTAACAAATATAAATATATAGTCAAGAACACACCAATTATAAAATATACCTGCAATTTGGTAATAATAAATGAGATAGGAGCATCACTGGCAAGTTTAGGATTCAATGCTCATTCCTAATTAACCTTGTGAAGGAGACAAATTGCCTTCTTGAACACAATAGTCTATGTGAGGATTTTTCAAAGTGTGGGTCACATAAGAACTAGGAGCAGGAGTAGGCCGTCTGGCCCCTTGAGCCTGCTCCGCCATTCAATGAGATCATGGCTGAACTTTTGTGGACTCAGCTCCACTTTCCGGCCTGAACACCATAACCCTTAATCCCTTTATTCTTCAAAAAACTATCTATCTTTATCTTAAAAACATTTAATGAAGGAGCATCAACTGCTTCACTGGGTAAGGAATTCCATAGAGTCACAACCCTTTGGATGAAGAAGTTCCTCCTGAGCTCAGTCCTAAATCTACTTCCCCTTATTTTGAGGCTATGCTCCTTAGCCTCTAAAGGAGCAATATTTACCTTCCCGCTCTTTTTGTTTTATATATTTGTAGAAACTTTTACTGTCTGTTTTTATATTCTGAGCAAGTTTACTCTCATAATGTATCTTACTCTTCTTTATAGCTTTTTTTAGTAGCTTTCTGTTGCCCTCTAAAGATTTCCCAGTCCTCTAGTCTCCGACTAATCTTTGCCACTTTGTATGCTTTTTCCTTCAATTTGATACTCTCCCTTATCTCCTTAGATATCCATGGTCGATTTTCCCTCTTTCTACCATCCTTCCTTTTTGTTGGTATCAACCTTTGCTGAGCACTGTGAAAAACACTTGGAAGGTTCTCCACTGTCCCTCAACTGTTTCATCATAAAGTCTTTGCTCCCAGTCTACCTCAGCTAGCTTTTCTCTCATCCCATTTCAATCTCCTTTGTTTAAGCGCAAAACACTAGTGTTTGATTTTACCTTCTCACCCTCCATCTGTATTTTAAATTCCACTATATTGTGATCGCTCCTTCCGAGAGGATCCCTAACTATGAGATCATTAATCAATGCTGTCTCATTACACAGGACCAGATCTAAAACCGCTTGTTCCCTCGTGGGTTCCATTACATACTGTTCTCGGAAACTATTGCAGATACATTCTATACATTCCTCCTAAAGGCTGCCTTGACCAACCTGATTAGACAATCGACATGTAGATTAAAATCCCCCATGATAACTGCTGTACCATTTCTACATGCATCAGTTATTTCTTTGTTTATTGCCTGCCCCACCATAATGTCACTATTTGGTGGCCTATAGACTACTCCTATCAGTGACTTTTTTGCCTTACTATTCCTGATTTCCACCTAAATGGATTCAACCAGGGCCTGGTTTCGCACAGGGCTAAATCGCTGTCTTTGAAAGCAGGCCAACAGCACGATTCAATTCCCGTACCAGCCTCCCCGAATAGGTGCCAGAATGTGGCGACAAGGGGCTTTTCACAGTAACTTCATTTGAAGCCTACTTGTGACAATAAGCGATTTCCATTTCATTTTCAATTTCAACCTTATCCTCCATAGCACAGCTGTCATCCCTTACTATTGCCCGGATGTCATCCTTAAATAACAGAGCTACACCACCTCCCTTACCATCCACTCTGACCTTCCGAATAGTTTGATACCCTTGGATATTTAACTCTCAGTTGTGACCATCCTTTAACCATAATTCAGTAATGGCCACTAAATCATAGTCATTCACAATGATTTGTGCCATCAGCTCATTTACTTTATTCTGAATACTACGAGCATTCAGGTAAAGTACACTTATGTTGGCTTTTATAACTCTGTTTTGAATCTTAACACCTTGATCAGTAACCTCTCCTAAGTTATTTTTCCTATTAACTTTTCTCCTGATTTTCCTTGCCGTTGAATCATGTAACAACCTGCCACGTTGCTTTCCATTTATGTTTTTACTTCCCATTTTATTTCTTTTAGTATTACTGGGCCTATTCTCTGAGCTCCCCTCAGTCACTGTACCTTGTACTGTCGCCCTTTTTGATTTTGACATAGCCTTTTGACTCTGGCTTCTCTGCCTTACACTTTCCCCCTTACTTCCTTTTATTTCTGTCCCTGTTTTACTACCTTCCGACTTCCTGCATCGGTTCACATCCCTCTGCCACATTAGTTTAAACACTCCCCAACTGCTCTAGCAAATACCCCTCCAGGACATCAGTTCCAGTCCTGCCCAGGTGTAACCCGTCCAGTTTGTACAGGTCCCACCTCCCCCAGAACCGGTCCCAATGCCCCAGGAATCTGAAACCCTCCCCCTGACACCATCCCTTCAGCCATGTATTCATCCTATATATCCTCTCATTTCTACTCTGACTAGCACGTGGCACTGGTAGTAATCCTGAGATCACTACCTTCGAGGTCCGATTTCTTAACTTCCTTCCTAGCTCCCTGTATTCTGCTTTTAGGACCTCATCCCGTTTTTTTACCTATGTCATTTGTACCGATGTGCACTACGATCACTGGTTGTTCACCCTCCCCCTCCAGAATGTCCTGTACCCGCTCAGAGACACCCTTGACCCTAGCACCAGAGAGGCAACATACCATCCTGGAGTCTCATTTGCGGCCACAGAAACACCTGTCTATTCCCCTTACAATTGAATCCCCTATAACTATTTCACTGTCACACTTATTACCCCTCCCTTTTGCAGCAGAACCAACCATGGTGCCACGAGTTTGGCTGTTGCTGTTTTCCCCTGAGAGGCCATTCCGCTCAACAGTATCCAAAACGGTATATCTGTTCTGCAGGGGAATGGCCACAGGAAATTCCTGCACTACTTGCCTCCCACGTGGATACCTCCAAAGATTTACTGCTGTGTTGGTCACCTGCCGTCTTAGGCAATCACTGTTCACTCGGGGAATTGCTATAACGCTATTCCTCAAGGCCATCAAGTCGGGCCGGGATGGAGGTGGTTGATTTTAGATGGGCTTTTTCTTGGCGTGGTACGATGGGAGCTGATAGGAGTATTTAGTACTGTAAAAGAGACTTACTGAGGTTGTTTAGTGTTTAGGTATGGACTTTTCTGAGGGGTGAGGGGGCTAAATTTAACAATTTAATTTGTTGAAGAGCGGACTCCACTGAGCATCAAGAGTTAAAGGTTTACTGACACATAATTTGGCCTAGAGTCCCAGTAAGGATTGGTATTACCCTCAAGTCCCGCAACCAATTAGGCCCCAGATATATAGGACACAATTCTCTGGCTGAATGCTGGTGGTGGGATTCGCTGGTCCCACCAGCAGCGCACCCCCACCCGTGGGTTTCCTGGCGGCGTGGTGACTTCCCATTGACAGCGGCAGTAGAGGTGAATCCCGCCGCCAGTGAATGGCACGCTGAGAAACAAGCAGCTGGGAGTCCAGATAATCCCACCCATAGACTTCATCCTTCCTCTGGATTCTAGCTGATGAGGTGTAAAAGGGGCCATGGATACCAGGGAAGTTTGCGCCAGCACAAACCATTCTTCAGCTATGCAGCAAACAAAGGTATTCTTTCAGCTTCATTCATTGAAGGGGATTGGGCATTGTTGGCTAGGTCAGCGTTTGCGGCCCATTCCTAATTATGCTGGAATGAAGTGGTTTGCGAGGCCAATTCAGAGGGCAGTCAAGAGTCTCAGAATCATATAATCCCCACAGTGCAGAAGGAGGCCATTCGGCCCATTGAGTCGGCACCAACTCTCTGAAAGAGCACACTACCCAGACCCACTCCCCCACTACCTAGACCCACTCCCCCACCCTATCCCTACAACCCCATAACCCCACCAAACCTTTTGGACACTAGGGGACACTTTATCATGGCCAACCCACCTAACCTGCACATCTTTGGCCTGTGGGAGGAAACCGGAGCACCCGGAGCAAACCCACGCAGACACGGGGAGAAAGTGCAAACTCCACACAGACA
Source organism: Scyliorhinus canicula (assembly GCF_902713615.1). Lineage (NCBI taxonomy): Eukaryota > Metazoa > Chordata > Chondrichthyes > Carcharhiniformes > Scyliorhinidae > Scyliorhinus > Scyliorhinus canicula. The sequence goes on along the minus strand of NC_052155.1, from coordinate 49,175,220 downwards.
GTGACCCAAGGCCGGAATCGAACCTGGGTCCCTGGCTGTGTGAGGCAGCAGTGCTAACCACTGTGCCATCGTGTCGCCCGATCACACTGCTGTGTGTCTGGAGTCACACTTAAACCAGACCAGATAAGGACGGCAAGTTTCCTTCCCAAAAGAACATTAATGAACCAGATGGTTTTTTAAAATGACAATCAATGCTAGTTTCATGACAATTACATTAATCCCTACCCCCCCCCCCCCCCCCCCCCCCCACAACTCCCAATCACTGGACCACCAGATTTTATCAACTGAATTCAAAGAGTTGCCATGGTGGGGTTTGGACCCATACTTCCAGAGCATTAGCCTGGGTCTCTGGAATATAAATCCAGTGATGTTGCAAGTACACCATTGCCTCCCTGCTTTGAACCTGGAAAGTTCTGGCATGAAGCATGACAAACAATTCACAGTATATGTACACAGTAGTAATCCTCATTGATTGTGATCTACACAAGTTTAGTGTTAACATTGCTGCTCTATGGGAAGCCAGGTTAGACAACACAGGTTTTATTTGTGAGGCGAATTACATCTTCTACTAGCATGGAAAGAGTGCTGAAGCTCACCGTGAGCATCTTATAGGTTTTGCAGCCAGCATCTGGTTGACACAGTCAATTGAGTCATCAGTGGCAATTGCACCTACACACCAATTCTGTATTGCAGCATCTCTGACAAAGAGCATTTTTACAACTCCCTTGTTGACGCACTCACCAATATTCTGAATGGCGAGAGAATGGTGACTTCAATGCATGTGTTGGGGCAGAGAGTGATTCACGGCCATTTTGCCTTGGCTGGCATTGGGGAGAGGGGGGGGGGGGGGGGGGGGCAGGATCAATGATGACAGACAAGGCATTCTTGAGCTTTGTGCCAGAACATTAAAACCATAAAGAACACCTAAAGAAACAGGAACAGGAGTAGGGTTTTTGGCCCTTTGAGCTTGCTCTACCATTCAATACGATCATGGCTGATCTTCTGTAATTCCATAAGACTGTGAATCCTCTGTTCTAGATTCAGCAACCAGGGGAAACGTATCTCAGCAACTACACGAGTCATTTAAGTCATGATTCCTTAAGCATTTTTATGGTTCAATTAGGTCACCCCTCATTAACCACTAAGAATATTGTTATAATGATAATATAACAAGGTATCATGGCATCACTCAAGGTTTGAACATTGACACCAATTAGACCAGGTAATCGTGGGATCTGCCCAGTGTTCTCCATATCTGCACATACCACAGTGTAGATTGAGACACTGTCCACTCTCTTGTCAGCGGTAGAGTGAAGGGGCAGCCCTGAAACTATTGCAGTTCCAAACACAACAGCCCACCACTCATTGGCATCTCTTGCACATGTAATGAAGCCCAATACCAGCACTTCACACTGTTGCTCGAACAACTGCTACTCACAAAGATTCACCAGGCAGTGTCAATACTGGTATCAGTGAAGCTGGAAGTCATTAAGCCCAATCATTTATTAAACAGCAGAAGAATCATTTGGGAAAGGCATAACCTGCAACAAGGACTGTTTTTAGACCTCCTCAGCTGAGATGTCATCTGTCATTGATGCAAAAGCAAAGTCTATATGGAGCACAACATAAACCCAACAGCCAAAAAAACTGCACAACCTGAAAATAGCCAAGACAACTGTGAAAAAGATAGTAAGAAGTCTTACAACACCAGGTTAAAGTCCAACAAGTTTGTTTCAAATCACTAGATTTCAGAGCACTGCGAACAAATGCTCGCATTCAAAATATCGTCTTGCATCTTTGACTTTGTCTATATATATGTTTCTGGAACCTACCGCCTCATTCACCTGAGGAAGGAGCAGTGCTCCGAAAGCTAGTGATTTGAAACAAACTTGTTGGACTTTAACCTGGTGTTGTAAGACTTCGTACTGTGCTCACCCAGTCCAACGCCAGCATCTCCAAATCATGAAAAAGATAGAGAGATACTGTGCAAATAAAACTGGGTCAACGTATGTCATACAGTCATAGAGGTCTACAGCATAGGAAAAGTCCTTCAGTCCATCGCATCTGCGCCATTCCAAAACAACCACCTTACTATTCTAATCCCATTTTCCAATATGTGGCTCATAGCCTTGTGTGCCTTGGCATCGCAAGTGCACATCTAAATACTTCTTAAATGTTGTGAGGGTCCCTGCCTCCAACATCCTTTCAGGCAGTGAATTCCAGACTCCCACCACACTATGGGTGAAAAACTCTTTCCTCACATCCCCTTGTAACCTCCCCCGGCTTAAATCTATGTCCCCTGGTCATTGATCCCTCCACCAAAGGGAAAGGTTTCTTCCTGTCGACATAATTTTAGACATCAACCATGTCCTCTTTCAATCTCCTCTGCTTCAAGGAAAACAACCCACTCTATCTAATTTCTCTTCATAGCTAAAGCTCTCCAGCCCAGGCAACTTCCTGGTAAATCTCCTCTGCATCCTTTCAAGAGTTCTATACTTACTAGTGAGGCTTGGAGGAGTGGCACGGTAGCACAGGGGTGGCATGGTAGCACAGTGGTTAGCACTGTTGCTTCACAGCACTGGGGTCCCAGTTTCGATTCCCAGCTTGGGTCACTGTTTGTGCAGATTTTGCACGTTCTCCTCATGTCTGCGTGGGTTTCCTCCAGGTGCTCTGGTTTCCTCGCACAAGTCCCGAAAGACGTAGGGCGGGATTCTCCAGGAACCGGAGGATGGGCAACTCCGGCGCGAAGGACTGGCGTGAACCATTCTGGTGTTGGGCCGCCCCGAGGGTGCGGAGTCCTCCGCACCTTCAGGGGCTAGGCCGGCGCCGGAGTGGTTTGCACCATGCCAGCCGGTGCGGAAGAGGCTTGGCGCCACGCCAACTGCCGGTGAAGGGCCTTCTCTGGCCGGCACATGCGCGGGAGCGCCAGAGTGTGCTGACATCATCCCAGCGCATGCGCAGGGCGTTCAATTCCTCGTCGGCCATCGCGGACTGTTACAGCAACCGACGCGGTGGAAGAGAGTGTCCCCACGGCACAGGCCCGCCTGTGGATCGGTGGGCTCTGATCGCGGGCCAGGCCACCATTGGCACCCCCCCCCCCCCAACGGAGCCAGGTCTGCTGGTAAGTACCTGTCATAACATACGCCGGCGGGACCGGCCGAAAACGGGCGGCCACTCGGTCCATCGCGGGCCGGAGAATCGCCGGGGGCCGCTGCCAACAGCACCTGACCGGCACGGCGTAATTCCTACCCCTGCCAAATTCCCAGCGCCGGAGAATTTGGCAGCCGGCGGGGTGGGATTGACGCTGCCCCCCCCCGCCCATTCTCTGACCCGGCGGTGGGTCGGAGGATCGCGCCCGTGCTGTTTGGTGAATTGAACATTCTGAATTCTCCCTCCGTGTACTCAAACAGGCGGCGGAATGTGGCGACTAGGAGCTTTTCACAATAACTTCATTGCAGCGTTAATGTTAGCCTACTTGTGACAATAAAAATTATTAAAAGATTTTACAGGATCAACTTCACGTCCTCATGTGCCCAGTTGAACCTACAGTTCAAGCTGTTACACAGGACACACTTAACCAAGACAAGGATAAGTGGGTTTTTGCCAAACGTGGAAGACAGATCTGATCGCTGTTCACATCTCCCAGCTAACCATACGCATATACTTTGGTCCTGCCCCAAATTCGCCAGCTTCTGTGCTTCCTGTTTTAGCACTGTGTCAGAGATACTCCAGGTGGATTTAAATCCATGTCCATTGGTAGCCATATTTGGGGTTTTGGATTCACCAGTGTTTCACTCTTGGGTAGAGGAAGGGCAGACGTTGTCACCTTTTCCTCATTGATAGCCCGGAGATGAATATTGCTTAGTTGGAGGTCCCCTGTTCTGCCCAGTGCACGATTTAATGTCATTCCTACACGTAGAGAAAATTAAATTCACCATCAGGGGCTCAGTGGAGAAGTTCTACCCGAGATGGTGACCATTTATTTCCTCTTTTAAGGATCTAGAAATTGTCAGCTGTTAAGGGGCTTAGTTACAGTATTTAAGTTTCATTATATTTTTTTGTTTTAATGTTTGTAATGTTTGTTTTTGCATTCCTGCATTTTTGTTGCTTGATTTTTATTTTATTATTTTGCTACGTAAAACTTCAATAAACATACTTCTAAAAACAAAATTCAAAATGATACATTTTTCAACTCTCTTGGAATAATTAAACATGGGGTGACGAGACACCACACTTCTAATAGTTTAATTTTCAGTACCTGATAGTTCAGTAACTGGTAGTAAAGAACACTTAGCATTTGGAACATTATGAGCAGTTTGGCGCCCAGTGTCTAAGGAAGGATGCGCTGGCCCTGGAGTGGGTCCAGAGGAAGTTCACAAGAATGATCCGGGGAATGAAGGGCTTGTCATACGAGGAGCGGTTGAGGACTCTGGGTCTCTACTGGATGGAGTTTAGAAGGATTAGGGAGGGTTCTCATTGAAACTTACCAAATACTGAGGGGCCAAGATAGAGTGGATGTGGAGCGGTAGTAGGAGAGACTAGAACCAGAGGGCACAGCCTCAGACTGAAGGGATGATCCTTTAAAACTGAGATGAGGACTGTTTTTAGCCAGAGAATGGTGAATTTGTGGAACTCGCTGCCGCAGGAGGCTGTGGACACCAAGTCACTGAGTGTATTAAACAGAAATATAGAAAATAGGAGCAGGCGGAGGCCAGTCAGTCCTTCGGGCCTGTTCCACCAATCATGATGATCATGGCTGATCAGCCAACTCAATATGCAGATCACAATCACCCATTATTCCAGATTTTCCCTTATCGCAAGTGTCTCTAATAGATTCTAGGATTTCTCTAAAATCAAACGACGGAAAGGGGAATGTGAAAAGTGATAGGCAGGGAAGCTAAGGGCCAAATTCAAAGAGTGCCACAGTGAAACAGGGAGCGAGACAGGAAATGTTAAAAAGACAAGCTTAAAGGCTTTGTGCCTTAAGCGTGGAGCATTCGCAATAAAGTAGATGAATTCATCGTGCAAATAGACATACACGGGTATCGACATAGCTGCAGGGTGGCCAGGGATGGGAACAGAATGTCCAGGGGTTTTCAGTATTTAGGAAGGACAGGTAAAATGAAAAAGGTGGTGGAGTGGCATTGCTGTTTAAAGAAGAAATTAAAGCAATAGTATTGAAAGGGTATTAGCTCTGTGATGCACGATCAATTGTATAAAGACTAAGGTTGGATACAACTGTGGCTTTATTGCAGTAAGATGTGTGGCCTCCCACAGCAGCTGGCGAAATGGCTGCTGAATAGAGGTCACGCATATTTATACTCCTGGAGCCAGCAGGCAGGGGCTACCGGCGAACCTGTAGTACAGGTCCTACCTTACATCACCCAATACAGGTGTAACAGTGGTTTACCACATTCACCCCCTGTTAAAAATGAGTCCGGCGGGGGTGGTGCAGAACTATATACAGTAGTCAATTTATGTGCAGTGTTTTATCAGGGAGAAAAAAAAATGTCCTTTGCAAGTCCGGTGCCAGTTAGAGATTCAACCGGTCTGGTGCCTTGACGTTCCGCTGGGAGCGACGTAGCGGTGGCGGTGAAGTCGATGCTGGCAATGTCGATGCTGGCCTGATGTTGGATCACTCCAGGAGTGTGCTAAAATCCTCTTCATCCTCTGGCGTGGGCAGGGGAAGGAGGGATGGTCCTGGTGGGGGCACCGGGGAAGGGGAGGGTAGCGCCGGGCCGGAGAAGTGTGCATGAGTGGAACCTGCTGGTGCCAGGTCCCGGAGGGAGACAGCATCTTGGCGGCCGTCGGGGTACGCCACATAGGCATACTGGGGATTGGCATGGAGCAAGTGCACCCTATCCACCAACGGGTCCGCCTTGTAGAGTCGGATGTGCCTACGGAGCAAGACCGGTCCTGGAGCTGCGAGCCAAGTGGGGAGTGACATCCTGGATGTGGACTTCCTGGGGAAGGCAAAAAGACGCTCATGGGGTGTGTTATTCGTAGCAGTGCACAATAGTCACCGGATGGAGTGTCGTGCATCAGGGAGGACCTCCTGCCAGTGAGAGGCTGGGAGGTTCCTGGACCGTAGGGCCAGTTGGACGACCCTCCATACCGTCCCGTTCTCCCTCTCTACCTGCCCGTTTCCCTGAGGATTATAGCTGGGCGTCCTGCTGGATGCGATACCCCTGCTAAGCAGGAACTGACGCAGCTCATCACTCATGAATGAGGATCCCCTGTCACTGTGCATGTAGGCGGGGAAACCGAACAGAGCGAAGATTGTGTTTCGGGCTTTGATGACGGTGGCAGACATCATATTGGGGCATGGGATGGCGATGGAGTACTCATCGACCACACTGAGAATATACGTGTTTCGGTCGGTGGAGGGGAGGGGCCCTTTAAAATCCACACTGAGGCGTTCAAAGGGGCGGGAGGACTTCACCAGGCGCACACGGTCCGGCCGGTAGAAGTGCGGCTTGCACTCCGCACGGACCTGGCAGTCCCTGGTGACTGTCCGTACTTCCTCGACAGAGTACAGCAGATTGCGAGCCTTGACAAGATGGTACAATCGTGTGACCCCTGAGTGACAAAGGTTGCCTTGTAGGGCCCGGAGTCGGTCTACTTGCGCTGGCACATGTACCTCGGGACAGGGCGTCTGGGGGCTTGTTGAGTTTGCTGGGGCGATACAAAATCTCGTAATTGTAGGTGGAGAGCTCGATTCTCCAACGCAAGATTTTATCGTTTTTAATCTTGCCCCGCTGCGTGTTGTTAAACATGAAGGCTACCGACCGTTGTTCAGTGAGGAGAGTGAATCTCCTGCCGGCCAGGTAATGCCTCCAATGCCACACAGCTTCAACGATAGCTTGGGCCTCTTTTTCGACGGACGAGTGCTGAATTTCTGAGGCATGAAGGGTGCGGGAAAAGAATGCCACGGGTCTAGGCAGGTGCCTGATTGAGGGTGGCGGCAAGTGTGATGTCTGATGCGTCGCTGTCTAATTGGAAGGGCAGTGTCTCGTCTACTGCGTGCAACCCGGCCTTGGCTATATCAGCTCTGATATGGGCGAAGGCCTGTTGTGCCTCGGCCGTAAGGGGAAAGCGGATGGACTGAATGAGTGGGCGGGCCTTGTCCGCATAGTTTGGGACCCACTGGGCGTAGTAGGAGAAGAACCCCAGGCAGCGTTTGAGGGCCTTGGGGCAGTGGGGGAGGGGAAGCTTCATGATGGGGTGCATGCGGTCGGGATCACATAGTCGAGGATGGCTAAGCGGGTTGTGCTGAACATGCACTTCTCCTTGTTGTAGGCGAGGTTGAGGAGGGTGGCGGTGTGGAGGAATTTGGCCAGGTTGGCTGTGGTCCTACTGATTGTGGCCGCAGATGGTGACATTGTCTAGGTACGGGAAGGTGGCCCGCAAACCGTACCGGTCGACCATTCGGTCCATCTCCCTTTGGCCGAAGGGAACCCTGAGGAAGTGATAGAGACGACTGTCCGCCTCGAAAGCAGTGTATGGACGGTCCAATTTACGAATGTGGAGCTGGTGGTAGGCGGATTTGAGGTCTATCGTTGAGAAGACCCGGTACTGCGCAATCTGATTGACCTTATCAGATATGCATGGGAGTGATACGCGTCGAGCTGCGTGTACCGATTGAAGGTCTGGCTGTAGTCCACAACCATTCTGTGTTTCTCCCCCGTTTTAATGACTACCACTTGGGCTCTCCAGGGGCTGTTGCTGGCCTCGATGATGCCTTCCCGAAGCAACTGCTGGACCTCGGACCTGATGAAGGTCTTGTCCTGGGTGCTGTACCGTCTGCTCCTGGTGGCAACGGGTTTGCAATCCGGAGTTAGATTGGCAAAGAGGAAGGGTGGGTCGACCTTTAGGGTTGCGAGGCCGCACACAGTGAGGGATGGTAGGGGCCCGCCGAATTTGAGGGTAAGGCTCTGGCGATTGCACTGGAAGTCCAGGCCTATATCAACTCAGCGACCACTCCTCCGACGGAGGCTCAGATCGTGCATCAATTTATTGCAGTAAGATTTTCGCCAGCTGCTGTGAGAGGCCACACATCTTACTGCAATAAATTGATGCACGATCAATTGTACAAAGACTAAGGTTGGATACAACTGTGGCTTTATTGCAATAAGATGTGTGGCCTCCCACAGCAGCTGGCAAAATGGCTGCTGAATAGAGGACACGCATATTTATACTCCTGGAGCCAGCAGGCAGGGGCTACTGGCGAACCTGTAGTACAGGTCCTACCTTAAATCACCTAATACAGGTGTAACAGTGGTTTAGCACACTCTGACAATGTGGAATCTGTATGGGTGGAGCTGAGAAACACAAAGGGGGGGAAAAAATGTTAGTGAACCCCAAATTCTAGTGGTGATGTTGGGAATGGCATTAAACAGGAAATTAGAGACACATGCGATGAAGCAACAGCCATAATTATGGGTGATTTTAATCTGTATATAGATCGGGCAAATCAATTAGCCACAATACCATAGAGGAGGAATTCCTAGAGTGTATATGGGATGGTTTTCTGAATCAATATGTTGAGGGACTAACTAGAAAAAAGACCACCCTAGACTGGATACTGTGTAATGAGAACAGAATCATTGCCAATCTAGTTGTGTGAGACCCCTTGGGATTGAGCGGCCATAACGATAGAATTTTTCATCAAGATGGAGAGTGAAGTAGTTGATTCTGAGCCGAGGGCCCTGAATCTTAATAAAATAAACTGTGATGATCTGAGGCAGGAGTTGGTTTTGATTGATTGGGGAACTTTAAGGGTTGATAGCGGATAGGCAATGGCAAATATTCAAAGAGCGCATGGGGGAACTGCAACAATTGTTTATTCCTGTCTGGCACAAAAGTAAAATGGGAAAGGTGACCAATCCATAGCTTACAAAAGAAAATTAGAGACAGTATTCCATTCTAAGGAAGGAGCATACAAATTGGCCAAGAGAAACTACAGGTCTGAGGACTGGGAGCAGTTTAGAATTCAGCAAAGAAGGACCAAGAGACTTATTAAGAAAGGGAAACTAGGGTATGAGAGTAACCTTGCAGCGGACATAAAAACTGACTGTAAATGTTTCTGTAGGTTGATGAAGAGAAACAGTTTGGTGAAGACAAATATAGGTCCATTACAGTCAGAAACAGGAGAATGTATAATAGCGGGCAAAGAAAGGCTGAGCAACTAAATACATACTTTGGTTCTATCTTCACAAATGAGGACACAAATCAGATACCAGAAATGTTGGGGAATGCAAGGTTTAGAGAGAGGTAAGAACTGAAGGAGATCAATATTAGTAGATAAACGGTGTTGGGGAAATTGATGGTATTGAAGGTTGATGAATCCCCAAGACCTGCTACATCTCAGAGTACCCCGGAGGGGGCCTGTGCTGTACCCAGGTCCGCGATAGGGGCCTCTTTTGCTCTGCGCCGGCTCCTGTAGCCCTACACCATGTTGCGTCAGGGCTGGCGTGGAGAAGAGAGCTACCGCGCATGTGTGCATTCACACCGGCCACAGTGTGCATGCGCGCATTCGCACCGGTCACAGCGCGCATGCGCAGACCCGCGGCGCACATTTGAAGCCGGTATCGCTTACGACGGTGTCAACACTAAGCCTCAGGATCAGAGAATCCCGCCCTACATACCCAAGCACTTGAGAAAACATTGGCAGAATCAGACAGATTCAGCATGGATTTCTGAAGGGGAAATCATGCTTGACAAAATCTACAGGAATTCTTTGAGGATGTAACCAGTAGAGTTGATGAAGGGGAACCAGGGATGTGGTATAATTGAACTTTCAGAAGACTTTTGACAAAGTCCCACATAAGTGATTAGTGTGTAAAATTAAAGCACATGGGATTAGAGGTAGTGTATTGAGATAGATTGAAAACTGGTTGGCAGACAGGAAACAAAGAGTAAGAATTAATGGGTCTATTTCAAATTGGCAGGCAGTGACTATTGTAGTACCGCAGGGATGGGTGCTAGGGCCCCAGCTATTCACAATATATATGAATGATTTAGATGAGGGAATAAAATGTAATATCTCCAAATTTGCAGTTGACACCAGGTTGTGAGGGTGAGTTGTTAGGAGGGTGCAGGGATTTTTCAGTGTGATTTGGAAATGTTGAAGAGTGGTTGAAGAGTGGTCGAATGAATAGTAGATGCAATTTAATTTGGAGAAATGCGAGGCTATCCACTTTGGTAGCAAAAACAAGAAGGCAGGCTATTATCTAAATGGTCATAAATTATGAGAGGGTAATGTGCAATGGGACCTGGGTGTCCTCGTACACCAGTCTGAAGGTAAGCATGCAGGTATAGCAGGTGGTAAAGAAGGCAAATGGTATGCTGGCCTTCATTGTGAGAGGATTCGAGTACAAGAGCAGGAAAGTCTTGCTGCAATTATACAGAGCCGTGGTGAGGCCACACCTGGAATATTCAGAGCAGTTATGTTTCCTAATCTGAGGAAAGTTCTTCTTGCTCTGGAGGGAGTGCAGTGAAGGTTTACCAGACTAATTTCGGGAATGACTAAGGTATGAGGAGAGATTGAGTCAGTTAGGATTGTATTTGCTGGTGTTCAAAAGAATGAGGGGGGGAAATCATAGAACATACAGTGCACAAGGAGGCCATTCGGCCCATCAAGTCTGCACCGACCCACTTTAAGCCCTCACTTCCACCCTATCCCCGTAAACCCAATAAGCCCTCCTAACTTTTTTGGACACTAAGGGCAATTTAGCATGTCCAATCCACCTAACCGCATGTCTTTGGACCGTGGGAGGAAACCGGAGCACGCAGAGGAAACCGGAGCACACATGGGGAGAACGTCCAGACTCGGCACAGACAGTGACCAAGCAGGAAAGCGAACCTGGGACCCTGGCGCTGTGAAGCCACAGTGCTAACCACTGTCCTACCGTGCTGCCCCAAGCATAGATCACAGAGAAACCTATAAAATTCTAACAACAGGACATGGTAGATGCAGGATGAATGTTCCTGATGTGGGGTTCCAGAACCAGGGAACACACTTTGAGGATACGGGGTAGACCATTTAGGATAGAGATGAGGAGAAATTTCTCCACCCAGAGAGTTGTCGGCCTGTGGAATTCGTTACCACAAGAAGTAGTTGAGGCTAAATCATTGTATGTTTTCAAGAAGCAGTTAGATATAGCACTTAGGGCAAAGGGGATCAAAGGATATGAGGGAAAGCCGGATTAGGCTATTGAATTGGATGATCAGCCATGATCATAATGAATGGCAGAGCAGGCTCGAAGGGCTGAATGGCCTCTTCCTGCTCCTATTTTCTATGTTACTATGGTGCTAGAAGTGGTAAAGGAGAACACTTCCTGTGGACTGTTGCGCATGACCAGGGGCTATGGTGGCTTGACAAGAGATGGCAAATCTGAAAACAACAACCCCCACTGACACCTGGCAGCCTCAAGTGTGTCAGTTTTGGATTGGATTGGATTGGATTGGATTTGTTTATTGTCACGTGTACCGAGGTACAGTGAAAAGTATTTTTCTGCAAGCAGCTCAACAGATCATTCAGTACATGGGAAGAAAAGGGAATTAAACAGAATTCAAGAAAATACATGAGAATACATAATAGGGCAACACAAGATATACAATGTAACTACATAAGCATTGGCATCGGATGAAGCAGACATGGGTGTAGTGTTAATGAGGTCAGTCCATAAGAGGGTCATTTAGGAGTCTGGTGACAATGGGGAAGAAGCTGTTTTTGAGTCTGTTCGTGCGTGTTCTCAGACTTCTGAATCTCCTGCCCGATGGAAGAAGTTGGAAAAGTGAGTAAGCCAGGTGGGAGGGATCCTTGATTATGCTGCCCGCTTTCCCCCGGCAGCGGGAGGTGTAGATGGAATCAATGGATGGGAGGCAGGTTCGTGTGATGGACTGGGCGGTATTCACGACTCTCTGAAGTTCCTTGCGGTCCTGGGCCGAGCAGTTGCCATACCAGGCTGTGATGCAGCCAGATAGGATGCTCTCTATAGTGCATCTGTAAAAGTTGGTAAGGGTTAATGTGGACATGCCGAATTTCCTTAGTTTCCTGAGGAAGTATATGCGCTGTTGTGCTTTCTTGGTGATAGCGTCGACGTGAGTGGACCAGGATAGATTTTTGGTGATGTGCACCCCTAGGAATTTGAAACTGCTCACCATCTCTACCTCGGCTCCGTTGATGCTGACGGGGGTGTGTACAGTACTTTGCTTCCTGAAGTCGATGACCAGCTCTTTAGTTTTGCTGGCATTAAGGGAGAGATTGTTGTCGCTGCACCACTCCACTAGGTTCTCTATCTCCCTCCTGTATTCGGTCTCGTCGTTATTCGAGATCCGGCCTGCGAGATTGCTTGCGAGATTTGGCAAACCCTGTCCTTCAAGGATTGGTCTCTTCAACCATCAACAAAAGACGTGGCATATGAAAACACCCCATTTGAAATGGATTTATTTGTCATGAGTGCATCGTCGCTGGTAGAAGGAAGGATGTCGGCTATGTTCCTGCATAGCCAGTTTTAAACAATGACGCCGCTAACTGAACGCTATCTGTGGGCTGCCAACTGAAATTTGCAAGAGCACATCTCTAACCACAAGCCTCCAGTTGCAGAAGACTCTGGCCAATCAAGTACGCTACCCTCTTCTCAAAACTTTTAGAAAACATCTGCCAATTCAAATCCCCTATCCCAGGCAGAGACCTGTAGCCACCTAAGATGGACACTGGGCTAACAAAATGGAGAACTGCTAAGACTGCAGGGAGAAAGCAGTTTTAGCCAAGACAAGCAGTCTGCAAAGACTAATTAGCATTCTGCACGTAGCAAAACTAGTTTATGGCCAGGTGGAAGATCTCAACCAAAGGTGCAAATGGAAAAACGCTTTGCATAGTAATGAGGCAATCCAGATCTGGGCACACACAATAGCAACATTTTGTTTTGAATGGATACTTTGAGTGGACGCCCAGACGAAACGGCACCAGAAGTATCCATCACAAAAGACCCTAGAGACCGCCCCACCCATCGAGAAGAGACCCTCAGATTGGGGGATTTGTGAGGCATCGATTGGGAAATGATCCAATCGATGCATGGCAGGTAAAGCCCGCCCCGAAAAGGCACGGACATTGGGGGCCACTATAAAGATAGCACATGGTCCTGTCTGTTCTTGCTCCGGCTCCGCTGTTGACTCCGTTGCTGTTGTATCCTGACTCCGACTCCAGCCGTTGATCCTGTCTTCCATCACCAGCCGTTGAGCACCAGCCATCGTTCAGTAAGTGCCAAAACGACGCTCGCTACGTGAACCCAGCATTGCCTATACATTAATCGACTAGTAATGAACAGAAGGTGCAGCCCAGAAAGGAACAAAGGCCTTGTCCCCTGACCTTGCTGGTTCCTACTTAGATAAGTATTTAGTCGTTTAATAGTAGAAATAGGTATTAGTCTTTAGCGTGTGCATGCGTATTTATTATATTTGTATAATAAATATTGATCGTTGGAACTTACTAATCGGTGTATAGTTTTATTACTTTGAACCTGACCTTGAAATACTTGTGAGGTGTCTATATACGGCACCTGGCGACTCCGAGCTGAAAATACACACACAGAGCTGTAGCAGTGTTAAGCACACGGCCTTTAAACGGAGGCGTGTTAATACACTCCAATAAACGCGTAATACACTCAAGTAAAACGTGCAACAGACCTAACCAGGAACTTATCATAGTCTGACTGGCTACTGTCACACTGGGAAAACTGAATACAGCAGCACTTTAAGCAGGAAGTGAGTTACGGATGTTCTGGTGAGCAACATGGGTCATACTTGTCAATCAAATAGGATGTTTGGGATTGCAAGTACCAGGAGTAAACCAACACTAAAATTTATCTGCAGGACGAACATTAAATAAGTCAACAATTCATGATTAACACGCATGTGAAACATTAAACTGAAAAATATGCAATAACGCACCAAAATGAACATAAAATATTAGTAATATATCAATACTGTAGAATATACCAACATGTAAAAATATATCATAGATCATGGTATTTACAGTGCAGAAGGAGGCCATTCAGCCCATCGAGTCTGCACCGGCTCCTGGAAAGAGCACCCTACCCAAGGTTAACACCTCCACCCTATCCCCATAACCCAGTACCCCACCCAACACTAAGGGCAATTTTGGATACTAAGGGCAATTTATCATGTCCAATCCACCTAACTTGCACATCTTTGGACTGTGGGAGGAAACCGGAGCACCCGGAGGAAACCCACGCACACACGGGGGGGATGTGCAGACTCCGCACAGACAGTGACCCAAGCCGGAATCGAACCTGGGACCCTGGAGCTGTGAAGCGATTGTGCTATCCACAATGCTACCATGCTGCCCACAAACGCTAAACGTACCATAAAAAGTACGAGCAATATTCTAGTTTGAAGTATTGCCACAGCATCAACAGCCAAATACAACAGCCAATCTATTGAGATAAATCAATAAAATACTTCAAATACAGTGGGTGAGATTTAATGGCCACGTTGCGCCTCACCGTGGCGCAGCATGGCTAATAGAAGCCGGGAGACCCCGCTCTCTAACTGGCTTGCAATGCCTCGCGAGATCTAACATGATCTCAGGAGACGTTGCTATGTAAATCCCGCCCACTTTTGAGTAAATCTGCATATTGAAGCCAGGCAGCTAGTCTCACTGTAATATGTAGATTCTTGAGTTACCCGAAAGGTGGGAATCAATCTCCTTCACCTATGTGACATTATTTTTTTTATTTTTTTTTATAAATTTAGATTATTCAATTATTTTTTCCAATTAAGGGGGCAATTTAGCTTGGCCAATCCACCTACTCTGCACATTTTTGGGTTGTGGGGGCGAAACCAACGCAGACACGGGGAGAATGTGCAAACTCCACACGGACAGTGACCCAGAGCCGGGATCGAACCTGGGACCTCAGCGCCGTGAGGCAGCTGTGCTAACCACTAGGCCACCGTGCTGCCCTCCTATGTGACATTATGTAGAATGTCCAGAATATAAAGGGTTAATGTAATATCATAATTGACTACTAGATGGAGCTAGATACAGAACTATATAAAGCACTGACTCTCAGACTTCGGGGAAAGGGCTGGAGAGAGTGCAGAGGAGAGGTCGAGAGAGTGCACAGTACAGTTATAGATAGAATGTAGAGACTAGTGTTAGTAGAGTGTAGATTGTAGATTACTAGATTATTGCTTGCTATAGGAGTAAGTGGTCGAGCTTTAATAAGTAGTGTAATAAATGTTAGCTTTGTTCTTGAACTCTGCTTTTGTGGTCTTTGTGAACACTACAACACCCATCCTGATAACAGAATCACAAAGAACATCACAGCCTGGGAGCCTTTGGATGAACGCTGTTCCGTACTGGTCTTCAGGAATGTGGATCAGAAGGAATGGCACTTGTGGGGATCTCCCAGAGGGTCGGAGGCCCCCAGGTGCATTCAATTTGGGAAGGGTGGCATCCTGGGACTGCTGGTGCCATCTGGTAACCCTGGCACTGGCATCCTGGCAGTGTGACCTGGGTGCCAGCCTGGCACTGCCAAGGTGTCTCGGTGACGCTACCAGCTGCCATGTTTTGTGCAGGTGCGGTCAGGTCGGGTATGATCTGCATGGCTCTTAGGGGGTGATGTGGGAGGGAGGGGTGGGAGAAGTTTTGCTTCTGGGGTCTCGGGGATCGGGATGCCATTTAAAAAGGAGTTCCGGTGAGCGGAGTGCCTCGGTGTACAAAACGGGACTATGTGCACCCTCGGCTGTGCATTCCGCTTTGAGGCCCCTTATCAAATGCGAGTCGCATTTTATATCCCTGTGTTTCTCAGCGCTGCGCGTGGCGGAAATCATGTGGCTAAACATGTTCGCTACGGGACGTTGTTCCCGTTTAGTAAAATCATGCTCAGTATATTTTCTTTTTTGTATGTGTTAAGAAAATGTGAACATTAAATGTACCAGTCACATATCAACTTTCCAGAGATATAGCAACATCATTAGTGCCATATATAAACAAAGCATTAGCATGCAGATTTGTATTTATACTGCACCTTTCACGCGTCAGGATGTCCCAAAGCACTTCACAGCCAATGAACTTTTATGAAGTGCAATTACTGTTGTTTTGTGTAGCTACAAAAGGTACACAAAACAAAATCCAACCAAGAGACAAATGATCAGTTAATCTGACTTTGGTGATTGAAACACGACCACTGGCCCAGAACTACCTCGAGGTTTGGGGCACGATTCAGCAAAAATATTTCTAAGGGCTGGCTACTTTGGCCACACCTGCAGCAAGATCGCCATGGACGGGACGGGGACCATGTAAAGGTCCATTATAATAATCCTCATTGTCACAAGTAAGCTTACGTTAACATTGCAAGAGGCGACTGCGAGAAACCCCTTGTCGCCACATTTCGGCGGCTGTTTGGGTACACAGAGGGAGAATTCAGAATGTCCTATTCACCTAACAGCACGTCTTTCAGGACTTGTGGGAGGAAACCGGAGCACCCAGAGGAATCCCAAGCAGACACGGGGAGACTGTGCAGACTCCGCACAGACAGTGACCCAAGCCGGGAATCGAACCTGGGACCCCAGAGCTGTGAAGCAACTGTGCTGACCACTGTGCTACAGTTCTGTTATTAACCTCGGGCAGGAATTTCCGGTCGGTCGATAGGCAAGGCCGAAGAATCCCACCATGAGTGTCATTCTGAGCGAGGTTGGTGGGTTGTTTCTTGTTGGCTTTTTGGGTGAGATCCACACCGGTATTGAACCACACTTATATACTTTCCTATTAAATCACGCCCTATGTCTGGTAGCGAGCTGAAATTGGCGCAAGCTACCTGACACTGGCCTGGCGAGGCAGTCACCGGTATCAAATGTTAATTGGACAATTAACAAGGCCCCATGGACTTCACGCCGCAAATTATGGTCCCACCGGCTAATTCGCCGGGACAGCGCCCACTAGCTCCCCGCTGACAAGAGAGAGCAGCACTTAAACTGATCTTGCAGAGCAAACCCCATTCAGCATGCAGCCACGCCACCGCACAGACCAGCTCCACGATTCAGAGATGCCGACTTGACCAGATTGTTGGACGTGGTCAAGATCAAACGGTGTGCCCTGTTCCCCTTGGGGGCTCCGAGGGTCAGCCACAGGGCAGTCAATGCCACCTGGGAGGAACTGGCAGCTCAGGGAGTATCACCAGGAGGGTCGCAGCCAGTGCTATAAGGCATGGGTGGGTTGGCACCGGTCCACCCCCCAAGCATGCACCTGACACCATCCTCGCCTGGCACCATACTGTGCCTCAGCCCACCCATGTTGCCCCCCCATCATCCCCATACTCTTCATTTCCTATCCCCTCCCATACTCCCCAACCCCCCCATACTCCCCAACCCCCGCCTCCTGCAATCCACCCACCCCCACGATGAACGGCACATGCGGCTCACGATGCCCCCTCTGTGTCCCCGCAAGAGACGCTGATCCACAACAGATGGGAGAGGGCTCAGACGGGTGGTGGGGTGCCAGACATCAGAGTACTCACCCCCATGAGGAATGGGCCCTGGAGGTCGTAGGTGTGACCACGGACAGATCTGTCACTGGCATAGAAGCTGGCATACGCCACATAGGTGAGGATCAATTGGGCATCACCGAGATGACCTGTCACACATGAGTTGTTAGTCCCATACAGAATGATCCATCTCTCCCACTGATGACAATTCTGTTCTATCCTCAGGATCTCCATCCGACATTGCCAGCCCATCCGGGGTGGTTCCACCGGCCCATCTGAGGTGGTTTCACTCTCCACCTCCGCACCCCCCCCCCACCACCCCCCACCACCTCCCATGAGAACACCTCGGAGGGGAACTCCGAGCAATCTACCATATTTGCAGCACAGCTGTCATCCCCATCCTCCACCAGCACAGAGACACACACCTTGGTGGGTGACAGTAGTGGTCAGGTTTCTGGGTCACATTCTGGTGAGCACCCTACAGCAGCTGATGAACATCAGGTGGAGGAACGAACGGCCAGGTGAGACAGTAGTCGAAGATTGATTGGATCCCCAGACCCAGCTGGGTCCCAATCAGATACTGAGCCTTTGGATCAGGTTTACCCGCAGCTGATCAGTCAATAGGGTGCAGCTGTGATATTCAGAGGGGGGTATTAGCGACTCTCCAGCAGGTCCGTAGCCAAATGGAGGAGTCCCAGAGGCTACGTGCGCAGGATATAGCTTCAGCAATGCGTAGCACTGAGGCCAACACTGCTAGGGTGGTGACTGTAGTGGACAGCCTGGTGCACAACATCACCAGCATGAGTGGAGGTGTCCAAGTCAGTGAGGTGTGCCTCGACAGCATGTACCAGTCTCTGGGGATGGGTCCCAGTCCCAGGCAGACCTTGATGAGGCACTGCGGAGCATGTCCCAGTCCATCATTGCCGAAGCCATCCAGAGCAGGTCCCGGTCACTGGCAGAGGTGTCACAGTCTCAGGTGGGTATTGCTGCGGGGCATGTCCCAGTCAGTGAGGAGCATCACCAAGGGCGTCGACACCATGCTGCAGACATTGGGGAGCGACCAGGGCTGGCAGAGCCAGATAACACAGGGGCAGCTGGGTCTCGAACCAGTTGCCACTCCGTCGCAAAGTGAACCCCAGGGCCAATGGGTACCGATCGGAAGGAGGGGGCGCTTGGTGCCATTCCGAAGCCACCCTGTGGAATGGCAATGGCAGCAATCCCAATGCCCCTGGGCTCATTGCTTGGGAGCAAAGGTGGCTACTCACCTCCTTGGGTCCTCGCAGCAACCAATCCCCCAGCTTCACGTTTTTAAAAAGGTGTACAAATCGGTGCCTGCCTGCGTGACCACTTGCTGGAGAAGCGGTTAGATCACAGGAGGCTGCTAGATAGCACCCGTTAATTGGATGCAGACTGACCTTGGTGATTATTGGTTTCTCACCACACTACAGAGGGATCCTGATTTCGCCAATGGGAGCTGCCCTGTTAGATGCGGTTCTCGATTTTGGCCTCTCCTGCGATCTAACGACCGCGTCGCGCTCTCACTCAAGTGCAATGCAGCCATTAAATCGTGCCCACAGTCATTTTTTTGGGCCTTAGGGAGTTTCTCCCTCGTCTTGCCCACATTTAGAAATTTTTCAGCAATGGGTAAATCGGCTCCTCAGAGATCGGGCTGTCATTTTGAAATGGTGCCCCAATCTCCAAGCGAGCTTGAGACCCAACACCATCCAACCACGGCAAATGTCACCACCTGCACACATGGGCATTACCTCAGAACCATCCCCCCCCCCCCCCCCCCCCCGATTTTGCAGACCTCCCCACACCCCCTTTCGCCCCCCCCCCCCCCGCCCCCCGTTTCAGGACCACCACCCTTAAACACCCCAAACTTTATAAAGTCCCTTCATACTCACCCTTCACCCCTCCCCATTACCCCCTGTTCCCCCCTTTCAAGGGCATGGCCTCCCTCAGGCCCTCACCCTTGGCAGTGCCACTCTGGCATCTGACATGGCCACCCTGGCAGGGTTCCTGCCAGCTCTACCTATGCACCTTGGCAGTGTCAGGATACCAGTGCCAAGGTGCCAGGCCAGCAGTGCCAAGGTGCCAGGGTGCCATAGAGTCAGGGTGCCACCCTTCCCTGTGCCTTACCACCCAGAGATCTCCAATGGCCTGGGAAACCCCCTCAGGTTTTGTTAGGCCTGGTCCATGTTTGTGTGTACCAGTATTAAACAGCACCTGGTCTAGGTATTACTGGGGAGGCCAGTTCTCAGGCATCGAAAGAATTTGTTGCGTTCAAATTTAAATGAGCCAGACGGCTCACTTAAATATGTTAATCTGAATCTTGTGAAAGGTCTCAGGGGTCGCCTCTCGCGAGATTCACCAGCCTCGGCACGTCACCAGGTCAGGCATGAAGAGGGCGGTAAATTGCGCCCCAGGTCTGCTGAACTTTGAACAACGCAATCTTCCATTTATACCCGTGAAAAATGAGTAGCAACAAGAAGAGAGGAACAACATTATCTCTGGGTCCCTATCCAAGTGACACATTATTCTGAATAATGCAATTGTTAGGCCAAACATAGAAACATGCGGCTGAATTGTCCCGACCCAATGGTGGCAGGCTTGGAGGTGGGACCATATCTTAACCCCCACCGTCCCCTGGCACCCATGTGAGGAAACTGCCTGCTGGCCTCACAGCAGCTTTCAGGGTTGGGGGGGGGGGGGGGGGGGGCTTCCGTTCTGGGAACTCCAGCAGTGTCACCGAGGTCCCGGGACCCTCCCTCCCAATAGCCAGGCCCTGCTTGCCTGACCCAGCTTCCCTCAACCGTGCTTGCCTCTCTGTGAGCATCCTGCCAACGAGACACCCTGGTGTTTCAGCCCCTGGGTATTGCTGACAGTGACGTTGCCCAGGCAGCCGAGCTGCTGACGCTCTGATTGGGCTAGCAGCTCTTAGGGATGGCTGCCACCCTTTATGGGATGATGGCCCTGGCAATAGCCTTTATCTTTGCCATCGGCAGTAACTTGCCTTTCCTATTCACACCACTGCCTAAAGCGGGATTGGCTCCTGCTGTTGGTCCAAGACAGCAGGACTTCATCATTAGCACCAAAATTCAACCCAGAGGAACAGGAGCAGCCAATCCGGCCTACAAACCTGTTCTTCCACTCAATTACATCATGGTTTGACCCATTCCTTAGCTCAGTTTACCCACCTTAGATTATCATCTCTTTATACCATTCCCCAGCAAGAATTGATCAACTTCAAGCCTTGAAGATATCAACTGAGCCTTTTGAGGGAGTGAATACCAGACTTTCACACACACACACACATTTGCTCTCTGCCTCTCACTTAATGGGGTACCTTCAGTGGTCTGAGCATTGCTAATCATGACTCGACATCTCTATCTCCATCATCTCCATGAAGCCATGATGTTACAGTGGGGCAGGTAGAAGAGGTGATACAGTATTAAGCACCTTCTGACCAACTCGGCTACCGACCCGTCCAGATTTTTATACAACCCTTATGAAAAAGTGCTTCCTTATTTCATTCTTAAAGGTCTAGCTCAAATTTTAATGTTATGCCATTTTGTTGCAGAATACTGCCCAAGAAGATACGGGGCTGAACTTTGCAAGCCCTGAAGAACCAGCATTGGAGACAGCAGGTGAACAAATGGAAATTGACTCCTGTTGTCAGGCTCGCTCTCCTACTTGTAGCAGTGGTAGCCTGTTATGATACTTACTGTGGTAATTAACCATGACTGTGGGAACATGATTTTCCTGTTGCCGCACAATCCCTTTGCTGGGTCAGGAGCAAGGAAATTGAGGGTTGGTGACTTCACAGAGGGGCTGGAACTCCAAAACCAAAAGAGACACTTAATTAAGTTCAAACAAAAACATAAAGTACTGGACAATCTCAGCAGGTCTGACAGCATCTGTGGAGAGAAAAGGGAGCTAATGTTTCGAGTCTGGATGACAGCTCGTCAAAACTTAATTAAGTTGTTGGTTTTAAATTAAAGAGCTCAGGCCTCCTCAAGCATAAGTCACATCTTTGCAGCTGCTTCATGGAGTCTGATATCTCTGTTATAGCAGGGTAGCATGGTGGTTAGCATAAATGCTTCACAGCTCCAGGGTCCCAGGTTCGATTCCCAGCTGGGTCACTGTCTGTGTGGAGTCTGCACGTCCTCCCCGTGTGTGTGTGGGTTTCCTCCGGGTGCTCCGGTTTCCTCCCACAGTCCAAAGATGTGCGGGTTAGGTGGATTGGCCATGCTAAATTGCCCGTAGTGTGCTAATAAAAGTAAGGTTAAGGGGGGGGGGGGGGGTTGTTGGGTTACGGGTATAGGGTGGATACGTGGGTTTGAGTAGGGTGATCATGGCTCGGCACAACATTGAGGGCCGAAGGGCCTGTTCTGTGCTGTACTGTTCTATAATGTAGCTCTTGGCACCTCCATGTACCACTGGCACTCCTGCTGCTGTCCCCTTAGTCGCACCCACACTGAAGTGCAGCTGGCCCTACCCATGGGATACACTGAAGAACATCGCAATGCTGGAATCAGACTGTCCCCCGAGTTGGGGAGGGTTCCCAGAAGCAGCTTCTTATTTGGCTGCCTCCTGGAAGACCGTGTCCAACATCGCTAACCTCGAATTGAGGCCAACGTCAGGACCACGACCAACCGGGGAACATTCAGCCCATAGCTTCTGTGTGCCTACTTAATCAAAATTGTTTTAACATAAGAAAGAGGAGCTGGAGTTTGGTAAATCGATCCGCCTTAAATAGATCTATGACAGTCCACTCATCATGTGGTAGTGAGCTTATTCTGTAACTGCCCCGGGTAAAGTGGTTTCTTCCGAAGCCCTTAATTGATTTATTAGTGAATGTCTTACATTAATAATCCTTTGTTTTGTACTCCCCTAGAAGTGCAAATATAAGGTGGAATCTTATCAAAAAATAGTAAAGTCTCAGTCCCAGTGAGAAAAAAGTGTGTGAATCCTATTGTTTCTCATGGAATCTTGAGCTTCTTAGAAAATATA
This sequence comes from Scyliorhinus canicula, assembly GCF_902713615.1. Classification (NCBI taxonomy): domain Eukaryota; kingdom Metazoa; phylum Chordata; class Chondrichthyes; order Carcharhiniformes; family Scyliorhinidae; genus Scyliorhinus; species Scyliorhinus canicula. Next base: position 49,152,691 of record NC_052155.1, on the reverse strand, counting down.
TAAGTGAGTGGGCATAGTGAAAACGATCCTGGTGAGGCGGTGACTCTCAGTGCCGAGAACCAGCTTCAAACAGACCGGGCAGCCATCTTTAAAGTCTGTCCTGAGCAGCGCTTCAGCCAAACAGTACCCAGGCTGCAATCTCGGAGCTCCCGCCCCACCCCCGCCCCCAGCAGGCATTGCCAGCAGATCCATCCCCAACCCCACAACAGTCACCACTAGAAGATCATCCCCTACCCGGCCTCAACCGACCGTTGGCAGATTGCACCCCCCACCCCCGACACTCACCGCTGGCAGATCCCTCACCCCCACCCTATCCCTGACTATCACTGCCAGAAGAAACCCGCCAACCTCCCCACCAACAGTCCCTGCTGACAGAACACCCCACCACACATATAGGCATCCCTTCCAATGGGGTTCCCACTAGGGTCCTGCCCTGGCACTGCCCCCGGCACAGGTCAGCACGTCCAACTTGGCAGTGCCAGCCTGTGCCCGGGGCAGTGCCTGAGCCCTGTTCGGGCATGTCCCTCTACCCCCTGGAAGCTACACTTACCTCTGTGTCCCCAGAGGAATGCCCTCGACTACCTCACGCTTGGCCAGACTTGGTATAAGTGACACTGGCGTGATGTCACGCCGGCGGAAGGTTAAGATTCCGTGAGGGGTGAGGGTCTGGAGAGAGTGCTCATTAATGACATGCTAATGTATTAAAACGAGGTTCCTGAGTTCGCATTGCACCATTCACACTACTCCATTAGCAAGGGGATGGGATAAGATTCCAAAAGCCAATCCAGCCGGAGGGCTCAAAATCACCCCCAACGCTCTGCACCGATCTATCAAACCCTTTAGTTACTTAAATAACTAACGGTAAATGCCTCACGGTAGCATGGTGGTTAGCATCAATGCTTCACAGCTCCAGGGTCCCAGGTTCGATTCCCGGCTGGGTCACTGTCTGTGTGGAGTCTGCACGTCCTCCCCGTGTGTGCGTGGGTTTCCTCCGGGTGCTCCGGTTTCCTCCCACAGTCCAAAGATGTGCAGGTTAGGTGGATTGGCCATGCTAAATTGCCCGTAGTGTAAGGTTAATGGGGGGATTGTTGGGTTACGGGTATACGGGTTACGTGGGTTTAAGTGGGGTGATCATTGCTCGGCACAACATCAAGGGCTGAAGGGCCTGTTCTGTGCTGTACTGTTCTATGTTCTATGTTCTAAAGCAACACCTCAGCCTTTCCTTTTTTAGATCAGTGGCTCCCAAACTAAGGGTTTGGGAACATTCCGGGATCCACAGTGCAGGATCAGCTCAAGGCTGGGTGATTTGGGTGATAACACAGGGTGTCTTGGTCAAGGGTAAGCAAGGGAGCAGTGGTGACACTCTGTTCCCCTTATGCTCTTTCACTCCCCCCAGTCCTCTCGTGTTTTGTCCATGCTGCTGGATCTCAGGGCTCCTGCTCTCAATGTGGAGAGCTTCCCCATTGCTCCTGACTTCCCTGTCTCCCTCTGTGCTGTCTTCACACTCCTGCCAAGGTTAGACAGACTGCAGTGAGAATCAGGCAGACCTATCTGTCCAATATCTGTAATTAAATATCTTTTCACATTTTACCTGCAGCACTTCCATAGTTTGGAATTTATAATTTTACAATCAATATCCTGGGAGTGACCATTGATCAGAAACTGAACTGGACGAACCATATTAACACTGTAGCTACCAGAGCAGTTCAGAGGCTAGGAATCTGCGGCGAGTAACTCACCTCCTGACCCCCAAAGCCTGTCCATCATCTAAAACGCACAAGTCAGGGGTGTAATGGAATACTCTCCACCTGCCTGGATGAGTGCAGCTCCAACAACACTCAAGAAGCTTGACACCATCCAGGATAAAGCAGCCCGCTTAATATCTCCTCCTTCCACAAACATTCAAACCCTCCACGACCGACCAACAGTGGCAGTCGTGTGTACCATCTAAAAGATGCACTGCAGTAACTCGCCAAGGTTCCTTAGGCAGCACCTTCCAAACCCACGATCACTACCATCTAAACGGACAACAGGAACAGATACCTGGGAACCCCACCACCTGGAGGTTCCACTTCAGGTCACTCATCACCATGACTTGGAAATATATGGCCGTTTCTTCACTGTTGCTAGGGCAAAAGCAACTCAACACCTCCTTCTGAAGGGCAACTGGGGATGGACTAACCAATGGCGCCCACATCCCGTAAATTAATATTTTCTTTTTAAATATGGAGGGGGGTGTGATTATTAATCCATTTGTAAAATGGTCCTTCAACTAAAAAAGTTTGAGAATCCCATGTACTGGACAAAATCCCCAGCATGCCCAGTCTTTCAAGGTAGTCAAAATATCTTAATTCTGATACAATACGTAAGCTTATCCAACCTGCCCTTCAAATTTAACCCATTAAACTCTAGTGAATCTAATTGTTGTTCAAAGACAAGGGGCTGGATTCTCCGTTCCTGCGTCTAAGTGCTGGAGCCAATGGAGGATCTGTGGCATTCCAAGTCAGAAAAATCAGCGCCACGCTCGCACTGATTCCACTACCGGTGAGGGACTAACACACCGGCGCCACGTGGAACACCCGAAGAACGGATGAAAAACGGTGCGGAAATCGGCAGGTCTGTGATAGACACGCGCAGGGCTGACAACCTGCAGCCGTGCACACACTTTACACCCCACACAAACACACAACCGATCGTGCCTAAAAAGATGGTACCGGTTGTGCTTAACTGTGCTCCAATCCAGTCCGACCTCCCACTATGCCCCCATGCCCTGGCAGAAGCCCCCAGCCAGCAGCACGACTGTCAGCGAAGTATGGCGGAGCTGAACACTGTCCGTACGCTCTCTCTCTCTCCGCAGCCACCACGCCAGGTTCACTACTATTGAGAGCACACGCGGACCGCGCCGTCGGGAACTCCGCCCACTGGTAGCGGAGCATCGTGGGTGGGCCCAATAACGAGATGCGAGCGCGATTGCAACTACGCGTGCCGTGCGTTTCCATGACGCTGTTTTGGAGGGGCTGGTGCATCACGATTCGGCATCAAACCGGTGCACGCCGTGATTTCGGCATTAGGCGCTATTCTCCACCCGATCGCTGTTCCCGATTTTGGCGTCGGCCAACGGGGAATCCTGCCCAAGGCCTGTTATCACCTCCTCAGGTCGGCTAGGGATGGGTAACCAACATGGGGCTGGATTTTACATTGGCAGGATCCTCCATTTCACCGGTTGTACACTCACGTCCGTGGATTTCCCGACGGCGTGGGCGTGCCCACAATGGGAAACCATATTGGCCAGCTGCCTGGACGGAGAATGACGCTGCCGGCAGCGGCGCGCCACGCTAGAAAACAGGGGCGGGATTCTCTGACCACCCGCTGGGTCAGAGAATCGGCAGGGGGCAGCGTGAATCCCGCCCCCGGCAGCTGCCCTATTCTCCGGCGTCGGGATTTTGGCGGGGGTGGGAATCGCGCCGCGCTGGTCGGCGGCCACTGGCAGTGGCCCCTCCGGCAATTCTCCGGCCCACGATGGGCCGAGTGGCCGCCCATTTCCGGCGGGTCTTGCCGGCGTAAATCACAATGTGTCCTTACCGGCGGGAGCTGACTCCACAGGCAGCCTGCAGAGTCCTCGGGGCGGGGGGGGGGGGGTCGGGGGAATCTGGCCCAGGGGGTGCCCCTACAATGACCTGGCCCGCGATCGGGGCCCACCGATCCGTGGGCGGGCCTGTGCTGTGGGTGCACTCTTTCCCCCCGCACCGGCCGCTGTCAACCTCCACCATGGCCGGTGTGGAGAAGAACCCCCCCTGCGCATGCGCTGGGATGACACCAGAACACGCTGCCACTCGCGTGCATGCGCCAACTTGTGCCAGCCAGCGGAGGCCCTTCAGCGCCGGTTGGCGTGATGCCAAGCCTTTCCGTGCCAGCTGGCGCGGCAGCAAATACTCCGGCGCCAGCCCGGCCCCTGAAGATGCGGAGGATTCCGCACCTTCGAGGCAGCCCGATGCCGGAGTGGTTCACGCCTCTCCTCGGCATCAGAGTGGCCCGCCCCGCCGGTTCGCAGAGAATCCCGCCCCAGGTATGGCGGAACGGAGAATCCCGCCCAGATCTTTCTGATTTTTCTGAGAGCAAATAAAAGAAAAGGAAAGCAGGCCAATTTGTCCAACAGAAAAAAAAGCCCATCTGACAACGCACTGGCAGACATTGCACTAATTGTAAAGTGTAGAATACATATGTCTTCATTTATAACTTTGTCCACATGTTCACCCCACTGTTAAAGAGTGGTGTATCTGAGTGCCTAAGCCTCCTATTCTTTCTCTCAGGCTTAACTATTTTGCATTTTCCTGAATAAATTTCACAAGGCAGTTATCTACCCAACCTACTAACTTGCGTTGCCTTGAAATCCACATAATGATTTTCAGAATTTTGTGTCAATTCCGAATGTTGATATCATCATGGATATTTGTGAGATCTTCCGGCTATTTACACCAGCAGGGTCTTCGCATCCCACCGTCGGTGCCCCCCCCCCCCCCCCCCCCCCCACTGCCGGTCCCCCCCCGTCACAGGTTTCCCAGCGATGTGGAATGGATTCAAGGGAAATCCCATTAACAGCAGTGGGACCAGAAGATCCCGTCACCTGCCGACAACAGGCCACCCCCCCCCCCGCCACCCCCACCAAGAAACGTGCCTTGGGGAGGCCAGAGAATATTCCCTCTAGATTCAAGTCTTTATATGTGAATAGTATTTTAATCCCAGCAATTGCCCTGGAGTTTACAGTCCTCCAGTTGAGAAAATCACAGAATAATGTAGGCCAGAAGGAGATCACTTGGTCCATCACCCATCTGCTAGTTCCTTGAAATAGCTATCCAATGAGAACTATTTCCCTGCATTTTCTTCACAGAGCCTGTCATTTTGTACCTTTCAAGTACTTACCCAATATGAAATGAAATGAAATGAAAATTGCTTATTGTCACAAGTAGGCTTCAAATGAAGTCACTGTGAAAAGCCCCGAGTCACCACATTCCGGCGCCTGTTTGGGGAGGCTGGTACGGGAAATGAACCGTGCTGCTGGCCTGCCTTGGTCTGCTTTCAAAGCTAACAATTTAGCCCTGTGTTAAACAAGTATCCTTTGGATGTTGTTGAATATACTTCCACTGCACTTCCAGGTGGTGCATTTCGGGTCACAGCAACTCACTGGACAGAGTTTATCCCCTCCCCAGTGACGAGTTTGGTGTTGTGGGGTATTTGATCGGGTGGAGGTGTGGCACATGGGAACCCCATTGCCTTCCCACCACTGCCCCGATTAAATCATAGAAACATAGAATTTACAGAGTAGATGGAGGCCATTCAGCCCATCGAGTCTGCACCAGCCCTTGGAAGGAGCACTATACTTAAGCCCCACACTTTCACCCTATCCCCGTAACCAGTACCCCCACCTGGTCAATGTGGGAAGGTTCATGGTGACCTTCCCACTTCAAAGTCAATTGTATCCCTTAAGAGGGCAATTGATGCTCACTTAAGGACCTCATCCTACTGCCACAAGTGTTCAGTGGTGGGCAGGGAACTGACCATGCAAGAAGCCCGAAAAGCAAACCCTGTCAGGGTTGTTAGCAGGCTTCCAGCAAACTTCCCTTCTTCAGTGGTACTCCGTACTTGATTGAGGGAGCAGTCATTAGCTAATAGCCATTCCCAGGCCTTCCTGGTGATCGTGCTTTCCAGTGGCTCACACCTTGTGATCGCCATCCATCATTGCTGTGCCTATGTCCACGCCACTTCCAGGCTTTATGTAGACATAATACCTGCAGCAGCCATTGCCCCCCTGGTGGAACAGCCAAGCAAAGTAGCTCCCAGCAGCTCCTGGCAGGCAGGACACCCGTCCCTGGTGTTGTTGATCCTGGGAGAGGTCTACCACTGCCTGCTTAGTGCCTGATTGCTGCTTAGTGCCTGATTGGTAATTAATTCAGCAGGCCCTCCTGAAAAGAGGCAAGTGGGCACTGGCCAGCTCTCTACCCAATGGGCAAGATCACTGTCGCTTCCATTAAATACCATCTTCTGCATAAATAGTTGAAAAAGATCAATTAGTCACTACTCTCTGTGCTGTTTCTTATTAAACTTCCTTTCTTTAATATTATATGCCTTAAATTGATCATGAAGCCTCCCACGTGGCATCATAGGCTTTTTGAGAATTTAGGTGTGTATTATTTAATCAAAAATCTCAGGTATAACATGCCTTTCAAAAGTCCATGTTCACTGTCCTAAGACTCATATATTCCAAAGTACACATTAATTTTATGCTACATTATGAATACTAAACATTGAACCATAATTTATGTTAAGGTGATTGGTCCAATAGTATCTATTCATTATTGTTGCTAATTAGAAGGGCAGTAATTGGCCAGGTTATCCAGTTTTTGTTAACAGAAGCATTTTCCACGTTTCTATGCCATAGTTGTATTGGAAGAGCCTGGCTAAATGCATGATTAGAACTGATGTTCAGATCTTTCTACACTGTAGCCTGGATATTGTCAAGATCCATAATCTTGTCTAATGTAATCAACTGTTTCCTATTATGAAGAATAAAACAATTTGACTAACCAATGTCATCCATAGTTTTAAAAAAAAATGTAGGGCGCGATTCTCCGCTGCCCACTACAGGGTCGGAGAATAGCGGGAGGGGCTACCCGACAATTTTAACGCCCTCCCGCTATTCTCCCCCCCCCCCCCCCCCCCCCACCACGGCCGCCCCACGACACGAATCGCTGCTCCCCGTTTTTTACGGCGAACAGTGATTCTCCCCAGGCCGATGGGCCAAGTTCCCAGGCCTTTACGGCCGTTTTCATGAACGCGATCACACCTGCTCTCACCGTTCGTGAAAACGGCCGCAAAGTGCCGTCCCGGACAACCATGGCACCGATTGGCACGGCCGCACCACGGCCGTGCCAAGGGTGGCATGGGCCTGCGATCGGTGGGCACCGATCACGGGCAGCGGGTCCGATACCCGCGCACTATTTGTTCTTCCGCCGCCCCGCAGGATCAGTCCGCGGGGCGGCTGAGGGGAATGACGGCCCGCGCATGCGTGGGTTTGACGCGTCTGCGTGATGACGTCATCCACGCATGCGCGGGTTGGAGCCGTCCAACCCGCGCATGGGCGGCTGACGTCATCGTGCATGTCAGCCGGCATGACGCTTGGTGCGCGGACTTAGCGACGGTCGCTAAGCCCGCGATGCCGTGCTTCACGGGGCCCCACTGCTAGCCCCGCCCTGGGGGGAGAATCGGGTCCAGGGAGGGGGCGCAGAGGCTGCCGTGAAACACGGCCAGTTTCATGGCAGCCTTTACGACTCGCCGCATTTGCGGAGAATCGCGCCCTTAGAGTACCCAATTCATTTTTTCCAATTAAGGGGCAATTTACTGTGGCCAATCCACCTAACTTGCACATCTTTGGGTTGTGGGGGCAAAACCACGCAAACACAGGGAGAATGTGCAAACTCCACACGGACAGTGACCCAGAGCTGGGATCGAACCTGGGACCTCGGCGCCATGAGGCAGCAGGGCTATCCCACTGCGCCACGGTGCTGCCTAATGTCATCCATAGTTGTTTGGACATGGAGAGCTGATCAAGTAGGATAACTAACTTGGTACTTTTTTATAAAAGGTACTTGCAAGTACATTAGTTTTTTCTCTTCCAACAACGTAACTGAGAGAAAGAATAGGAAGCTTAGGAGGCCCAATGCATGAGTGTAAATGCAAAAGAAGGTGAAATATTTGCAAGCCTCTTAGCTAAAATTACCAATAGACTGTGACTGAGAATAGAGATGTTTTATGGAGCCTCCTCCTCCTTCCTGCAGGTTGCCAGATTGTCCCCCACTATTGTGTACTGGATAGGGTATGGGTACAGAGCTTTATGCTGATCGGTTAGTTGTGGGATAACTTAGTTGTTTATTGCAAAGTTTGTTTGGTATTTACCATGGACGAGCCCTATGATGGATCTCACTGGATTGTTACTTTGTTGGAAGGTTCCTGCTTTTCCTAGCACATCATTATATGATCCAGTTGAGCCAGAATTAGTCTCGCCCTTGTTGGCAATAACAGAATAGGGATAGGCCAGCTGCTGATTGCTCACTGTACCTCCTGATACCCAGTACTGCACTGTCAGGTTTGTTCTTAGTCTGACACATTTAACTCAGGTACCAATTCAATGATACAGCACACCCTTACCACGGAGATACAGCTTTGCATGGATTATCTTGTGGCTATACTTATCAATGTTACTTTAGGCACACGTGATGGTGACGTGCACATTAGTAAGGATGAGTCATGTGAGTCACTCTCCTATGTTGGTTCCCAAATGCCGCAATAGTAGGCAGGTCTGGCTGGTATGTCTTTCATGATTTAGAAGCTTATTCAGTGGACATAGCATCAAGTCAGGAATGAAGCCCCCCCTACTTCTGTTCCGTTGCTTCTTTCGTGCCTTCTGCAAGTGATACTCAGCATGGAAGTTTACTGATATATGTTTGGGATAGGTGGCAATCAGCAAGAGGTTTCCTTGGCCATGGTTGACTTGAAACCATGACACTGTGGGTGGGGAGGTGCTGGGTTCAATGCTGAGGACTTTCAGGGTCGGAATGACCCCCCTGATGTGCCCTACTGTTTCTTCTCCATCAATTCTGCTGGAAGGACAGAATTTACTCATGGATGAAGATGAAAGAATGTTGGCACCGGGTTCAAATCCTGCCACGGCAGATGGTGAAATTTGAATTCAATAAATTCCTGGAAATTTAAGTTTAATGATGACCATGAAAACATTGTCAATTGTCATAAAAACTCACTATGTCCTTTAGAGAAGGAAATTTGCCACCCTGAACAAGTCTGGCCTACATTTGACTCCAGACCCACAGCAATGTGGTTGACTCTTAAATGCTCTATGAAATGGACGACAGTTAGGGACGGGGAATAAACGCTGGCCCAGCCAGTGACACGTGCTGTACAAAATGAATTTAACAAAAAAGGGATTAAATTTTGATTATGTAGAATAATGGATTTACTGTGATTATTTCCACAGGAACAGAGAAGTCCAAAACAGGAGTTTAACATTATAAAGATGGATGAAAACTATTTCCGATGATGGTGTGTCGGTGATGAGGTCATAAATTCCAAGTGTGTCTGAGAGAATGAAGAGAAGAATTAGGAGAAATGTCATTATACAGGGGGTTATTGGTGAATGGAGTTTGCGACAGTGAGTACTTGAGGCTGGTTTAGCACAATGGAGAACAATGCCAGCAGCGCGGGTTCAATTCCCGTACCGGCCTCCCCGAACAGGCGGCAGAATGTGGCGACTAGGGGCTTTTCACAGAAACTTCATTGAAGCCTACTCGTGACAATAAGCGATTTGAGGCAGAGGCCATTTTACCTTTATGGGAAAAATGCTTTTGTCGGAGATAGGGAATAATGATAAGAGCAGGTCATTCGGATTAGTTTTGGAAACCACTGATGCAGTGGCCTAATTGGCCTCGTTCTCTGCTATAATCATGTCCACCAGCGACATAAAGAACAAAAAATATAGTACTTCATTCAGCCCCTTGAGCCAGCTCCACAATTTGGTAAGAAATTAGTTGATCTGATTGTGGTCTTAACTTCACTTTCCTGCCATAATCTTTAAGATTCTGTCAATCAAAAATCTGTCTATTTCAGCATTGAATATATTCAAGGACCCAGCTGGCGCTGCTCTCTGGGAAAGAGAATTCCAAAATCTAACCACCCTCATTGGGCGGGCTTCTCCGACCCCCCACCGGGGGAATTCTCCGGAGCCGGTTTTGGGCGGGGGCGGGGTTCACGCCGCACCGGTTGGGGGCCTTTGGCAGCGGCACCCCCGGCAATTCTCCGGGCCCTGATGGGCCGAGCGGCCACCCGTTTTCGGCCAGGCCCGCCAGCGTGAAATGGACATGGTCCACCATGGCGGGACCTGGCTGGTAGGCCGTCTACCGGAGTCCTCGGGGGGGGGGGGGGGGGGTTTTGAGTGCGGGTCACAAGACATTTTGTGATAATTTCCCACGTTGCCACATTTCACTGATTTCTGTCCATGTAGATTTTTTTTCTGCAGATATGAAACAAGGGTGAATCCCGCCGTCGCCGGCTGCTTAATTCTGTGGGACTGGAAATTTGGCAGCGCCCCCCCCCCCCCCCCCCCCCCCCCCCCGGCGATCCTCCGACCCTCAATGAGCCGAGTGGCCGTTTTCGGCAAGGTCCCGCCGGCGTATGTTACGACAGGTACTTACCGGCGGGACCTGACTCTGCATGCGGCCTCCGGGGTCCTTGGGGGGCGCCGGGGGATCTGGCCCCGGGGGGGTGCCCCCATGGTGGCCTGGCCCGCAATCGGGGCTAACCGATCCGCGGGCGGGCCTGTGCCGTGGGGGCACTCTATTCCTCTGCGCAAGCCACTGTAACAGTCCGCAATGGCCGGCGCAGAGATGAACCCCCCTGCGCATGCGCTGGGACGACGCCAGCACACTCCAAGCCCCTTCCGCACCGGCCAGCCACTCCTCGGCGCCAGAGAGGCCCACCCCGCACATGTTGGCACTGTCAGGTTGGGATGCCTCTCTCCCCCCTCTGGAGGGGCTATACTTAGCTCTGCATCCCCAGAGGGATCCCTTCGACTAATTTTGTTTGGCCAAACCTGTTGTAAACCTCGCTAAAACAGGTTTGGCCAAACAGAATCAATATTTTGTTTGGCGGGTGGGGATCATGTGGCAAGGACCTAATCATATTATTTAAATTCAGTAAAATCTATTTAAATGAAGTTCCCGCCCTTCGTGGGGCGGGGAAAATCAGGAAACTCGATTCACTCGAATTTTCCACCTGCGTCGCCAATCCCAGACACAGCTCTGGTGCCCCAGATCCCGGACACTGTGGTCTCAAAATCAAACTCTAGCGTGCTTTAAATTGATTTAATTTTATTCATGGGGCCATGGTTAATGAACAAACCTGATTTGAATCATGGAGATGAAGAAGGGCCACTCATGCAGCCCACTCACTAGCCCAGCTTGCCCACTGCTGCACTAGGGACATAACTAAATTAAATTGTACCAGCAACAAACCAATATTAAAATAGACCAGGAGCTCATCAACATTGAAAGAACACCTAAAACACATGTTTAAAAAGTGTTTAATTAGGCAGATCATATGAATCTGAGTTGGTACATGGAATAAGGATAAAGATTAAAAATCAGGGGATGCACTTTTCTGATACCATCAAATGGAACAGTTTACCATAATGATTTTTGATTTAAGAGACCCAGACCAAGACTGCACATAAAATCACATTCTTCAATCGAATTTGCTTTGTCAGAACTGTTTCCATTGCTACTTAGAATTGCTGACCCAGCTAAATATTTAATTGTAAAAATTAACATTTTGCAACATTAATTATTACTTCAAAATAAGAGTAAATAATTCACAGGGAAATAATTAAACTTACCAATACAATTAATCACTTAAGTTAGAAATCCCTGTTAGATGGTTCCTCCGCAGAGGTTTGCCCCTTTTTCTGTGGCCTAGGGCTTGAGTTTTGCTTCAGTCCCAGAGTTGGAAATTTCACCTGAACCTTGGGTGCTGGGGAATTCAAGCTTCTGTGGATAAATTCTGTATGTGAGAGAGAGATGCATCATGGGGGTTGTCTTTACCCTAGGTGGAACTACAGTACCCAGAGCACACCAGAGAAATGGTGTCACATGAGAAAATCACAAACAATGGCAAAATGTCAAAGGGTGGGTGATAACTGTTTCACAGAGTTTAAGTAAGAGTTCTTAACTCCAGTGTTGCTTGTTGGATTTTTTTTGTGCCGTTTAGAGAACCGATCATGTATAAGATCATGAGGAACAGGGATAGAAGTAAGTCATTCAACCCATCAAGCCCGCTCTGCCATCCAATAAGATCATTGCTGATACAATTGTGCCCTTAACTCCTCTTTTCAGCCTCCCTTTTAGCAAGAACTGCCAAATATAAGGTGGGAAGTAAAGGTCCGAAAAACATTCTTTATCACCATATTTCTGAGCAGAAAATATTTCAGAGAGGGTGTAAGGATGAAGAAAATAAATAAAACAGGCATCTTTAGCAAGTTCAATAAACCAATGGGTAAAGTAAAAATGTAAGTACACAAACAGAATTGAGATGGACATATTGGAGAGGAGAGAACAAAGTTTTGATGAATGATCTGTAAATCATGTGATAAATATTAGGCATACATTTCCCACAAAATGTCAAAGTGTGGTCTCCAGCAGGAAACAAGGTGTGTTTCCTGTGGGGGCGGATTGGAACATTCTAGAGCGTAATATATTGTTTTGCAGCCAGTGGAGATTCATGCCTTGGGGCATTGTTCCGTATTCAGCTTCATTCTACTTTATTCTGAAGCCCTCCTCTTCTTGCGGTTCATTTGGTTCGCCTCTCGTGCAATCTATCAATTACATGTTAAGAATACTGAGTGGGACCTACATTCCATTGGTATTAAATCCACAGCTGGCACTCTGAGGTTCACATTAAATGACTCATTAAGTCTCAATAATGGACTCAACTTCACAAGTTACGCTGTTGGAATTCAAACTCAAGATCTTGTTGTTGTTAGTTCATTCCATAACTCCCAGGTTACCATTGGCTTGATTGGCACCCCATCCACAACCTTAAATATTCACTTACTCCACCACTGATGCACATTGGCAGCAGTGTGTACCATCTGCAAGATTCACTGAAGTAGCTCACCAAGTCCTTCAACAGCACCTTCCAAACCTCTACCCCTATGAGGACAAGGGCAGCAGCTCCCCTTAGATTGTGTGTACCATTTATAAGATGCACCACAGCAGCTCACCAGGATTACTTTAGCAGCAAATTCTAAGCCTGGGGACGTTACCAACTGGAAGGACAAGGGCAGCAGACACATGGGAACACCAACACCTGAAAGGTCCCTTCCAGGTCACACACCATCATATCTTAGAATTGTGTTGCCATTCCTTCACTCAATTTAAATCCTGGGATTTTCTTCCGAATGGAAGTGTGCATGATCCAACAAAACATGGACTGCAGCAGTTTAAGAAGGCAGTTCACCACCACCTCTCAAAGGCAATTAGGGATGAGTAATAAATCGGCAATGCCCACATTCCATGAAAAAATTTAAAAGTTTAATAAACAAACAATAAAAAAAGTACTATCAGCATAATAAAAATAAAATGCATCAACAAGATAAAACAAAATATCTCAGCAGTACAAGTTTGGAAATGCCTTAGATATTATTGCCTGACATATTTTCAAAGTATACCTTTAAGGAAGGGGGGGGGGGGGGTGTCTTGTGGCACAGTGGGTAGTGTCCCTGCCTCTGAACTAGAAGCTCCAGGTTATACCCTACAACTTGATGGCCAAGGAAGGTGCATTCATAATGCGACCAAACAGGTTGAGTATTGTTTGCTGGTGTAATGTCAGGTGTTACGCAATGACATAATCGGAGTATTTAGCTGGCTTTTCTGGAGTTCACCAATGTACCCTGTTTGAGAAGCATCTTGTAAGTATACCCATGTATTGTGTTATAATAACCCGACGTGGGCGACCTCTGATTCTTTCTCTTTGTGGCTATAACAAAGAAAATAACAAATATCAACCTACAATTCCTTCCAATATATGTCAATGGCGGGCGATACAAATGGGAGATATTCCTGATCAGCCATGTGATGGAAAGAAATTGGAGCCTCGACCATCACTATCCATAGCTCCAGACTACCAAATATATGTAAAAGTGTATGTTTCCACTGCAACTTGGACTCCCTGAGTGAACTGTGGCACACAACCACACCGTATGGAAACCTATAAGTACAGAAGGGGGCCAATTGGTCCATCAGGTCCATAAGACATAGGAACAGAATTAGGCCACTCGGCCCATCGAGTCTGCTCATGGCAGATATTTTCTCCTGCCTTCTCTCCATAACCCCTGATCCCTTTATTAATTAAGAACCTATCTATCTCTGTCTTAAAGACACTCAGTGATTTGACCTCCACAGCCTTCTGTGGCAAAGAGTTCCACAGATTCACCACTCTCTGGCTGAAGAAATTCCTCCTCATCTCTGTTTTAAAGGATCGTCCCTTTAGTCTGAGATGGTGTCCTCTGGTTCCAGTTTTTCCTACAAGTTGAAACACCCTCTCCACGTCCACTCTATCCAGGCCTCGCAGTATCCTGTAAGTTTCAATAAGATCCCCTCTCATCCTTCTAAACTCCAACGAGTACAGACCCAGAGTCCTCAAACGTTCCTCATACGACAAATTCTTAATTCCAGAGATCATTCTTGTGAACCTCCTCTGGATTCTTTCCAAGGCCAGCACACCCTTCCTTAGATACGCGGCCCAAAACTGCTCACAATACTCCAAATGGGGTCTGACCTCAGAAGTACATTCCTGGTCTTGTATTCAAGCCCTCTTGACATGCATGCTTTGCATTTGCCTTTTTAACTGCCGACTGAACCTGCACATTAACCTTAAGAGAATCATGAACAAGAACTCCCAAGTCCCTTTCTGCTTCTGCTTTCCTAAGCATTTCCCCATTTAGAAAATAGTCTATCTCTAAATTCCTCCTTCCAAAGTGCATAACCTCACACTTTTCCACATTGTATTTCATTTGCCACTTCATTGCCCACTCTCCTAGCTTGTCCAAATCCTTCTGTAGCCCCATTGCTTCCTCAATACTACCTGTCCCTCTACAGATCTTTAAATCATCTGCAAACTTAGCAACAGTGCCTTCATTACCTTTGTCCAGATCATTAATGTATATTGTGATCTGAGCCATCCAATTAATTCCATAGCTCTGCAACCGTTTCTTTGCAGAGTTTACATCCAATTCCCATATGAAATTTGCTTCCATATACTTTTCCTGCAGTGTATTCCAGAATAACTTGCTGCCTGGAATAAAAATCACTTAATCTCTCTTCTGGGCCTGGATTCTCCCTTACCCGGTGAAGCGGAGTGGCACCATCCGCTCTGGCGTCAGGCCTCCCCAAAGGTGCTGAATTCTCCGCACCTTTAGGGGCTAGGCCCACGCCGGAGTGGTTGGCGCCACGCCGACTGGCGCCAAAACCGGCGCCATGGCCTTTGACGCCGGGCCGGCGTTGGAGCTGGCCGAAAGGCTTTCGCCGGTTTGCGCATGCGCCTGTGCGTCAGCGACCGCTGACGTCACCACCGGCGCATGTGCGGTAGAGGGGGGTCTCTTCCGCCTCTGCCATGGTGGAGGCCGTGGCGGCGGCGGAAGAAAAAGAGTGCCCCGGCACTGGCCCGCCCGCCGATCGGTGGGCCCCAATCGCGAGCCAGGCCACCATGGGGGCACCCCCCGGGGTCCGATCGTCCCGCACCCCCCCCAGGACCCCGGGGACCGCTCGCACCGCCAATCCCGCCGGCACCAGAGGTGCTCCAATTCCCGCCGGCGGGAGAGGCCTGTCAGCGGCGGGACTTCGGCCCATCGCGGAGAATCGCCGCGGGGGGCCCGCCGATCGGCGCGGCGTGATTCCCGCTCCTGCCGATTCCCGGGTGGCGGAGAATTCCGGCCACGGCGGGGGCGGGATTTACGCCAGCCCCGGGCGATTCCCCGACCCTGCGGGGGGTCTGAGAATTCCACCCCTGGTTGATTTGTCAATTATTTGTGTCCTCTGGTTAGCAAATCATGTGCCAGTGGAAACATTTGTACCCTCATTTACTCAAAATCTGTCTATTAAATCTTCCCTTAACTTACATCTCTGTTTTGAGGAGAGAAATCAAAGCATCTACCATCTCTTCACTTACCTGAGGTCTCTCCATGGTATCATTCTGTGCAACACCTTCAAGAGTAATAGCAGTTCTAATTACTCTCATAAGTGGTATTAAGTTTCAAGGACATACCAGCATTGCTGATATCTCTGGAAGGTTGGGTGGAAATGGACAGTGACCCTATTGATCTGATCTGGGTATTCATACCTTTTGCATGCTCTCTACTCTGCCTTGTTGAAGGCAGGTCAAAATAACACTTAGTAAAATGAGGTCAGATACAAATCATTAATATTTAAAAGCTAATGAACATATCATGCTTCTTTTGGGCAGGTTTAATTGAATCAATGCAACTTCTCTTTGAATAACAATAGGAAACAATGAACCAGCCATGTTTCCTCATATAGTCACAATACACCAAGTGTGAGATGTTTATCAATTACTTGTGCACTCCCTTCGCCTCACTATTAATGGCCTTCAGCTGCCTGAGCACTAACATCTGAAAATCTGTCAGAAACCTCTTCACCTGTCTCCCTCCTTGTTTCTTGAAGCCGAACGCATTGACCAACAATTTGGCCAACTGACCTGGGGCGGGATTCCCCCATCGGGAGACTAAGTGCCGACGCCGGAGTGAAAACTGGAGTGTTTCACTCCGGCGTCGGAGGCCGCTCCTTGCCCCCTATTCTCCCACCCCCGGGGGGCTAAGGGCGGAGCCGCGTCATTTACCCACGCCGGGACTTGGCGCCGCGTAAAAGCGGCACCGCGTAAATTACGCGGCCGGCGCTGCGTAAATGACATCACCCGCGCATGCGCAGGTTGGCCGGCGCCAAGCCGCGCATGCACGGTTGCCATCCTCCGCGCAGGCGCCCCGCAAGAAATGGAGGAGTGATCTTGCGGAGCGGCGGAGGAAAGGAGTGTGTCCATCAGAGACGCCGGCCCGCCGATAGGTGGGCACCGATCGCGAGCCAGACCCCTTCTGAGCGCCCCCCCGTGCTCGATCCTCCCTTCCCCCCCCCCCCCCCCCCCACAGGCCGCCCCCGCAGCGTTTGCACGATGTTCACGCCGGCAGCGACCAGGTGTGGTTGGCGCCGGCGTGAACACATCGTGTTGGGCAGGCCGCTCGGCCCATTCGGGCCGGAGAATCGCCGCTCGCCCGTTACAAACAAGCGGCCTGCCGTAAATCTTGTCGCTCTGTTTTGGGCGGGCGGGGGGGGGGGGAAGGAGAATCGTGTGTGGGTGCCGGGAGGAAGGGGGGGGGGGGAAGGAGAATCGTGTGCAGGTGCCGGGAGGGCGTGGTGGGACTCACCCGGCACCCCCGCGATTCTCCCAGCCGGTGTGTGGGGGGGAGAATCACGCCCCTAATGTCTCCATCTTTGAATCAGTGTCAAGTTTTATCCGATTCTGCTCCTGTGTAGTATTGTGAACCTCTTTACTCTGTTAACAGTGTAAATAAATTCAAGCTTCTCTTATTGTCATGATCAACAGTAGGGATGCTAGTGTCTTTCCTCTACATTTTTATTCTGAGATGCTGGGGTCAATGGTAACGAGGTTCAACAAACTCACCATAGACCTGAGGTCAAACTTGGGACCTTCTCCATTTTTATGACTCAGCTACCAACCGTATTAACTATCTGAACAATGCAGCTTCAAATGATTTTGAAGTAATTTGATTGAAGGAAACTGTTTCTCATCTTGTGGGAGTGCTTGAGCTTTTTGCTGTCAAGCAGGCTTCTTCATGTTTTGGCACAAAGCCAATGTTTTGCAGCATTAATCCTCAATGTTTGAGAAGCTCATTTATAGTGCAGTCAAAATAATCCCAGGGACTACCTTTCACTATGTTCTATTGTATTATGAATTGAAGCATATATTTGCCCCACCTACATTATTAACAATTTCACTGCTGTGAAGTTTAACACGATCAACTAAATTTACATGGGTAGTTGAATTTGAACAATGTTTAGGGGCAGTACTTCAGGCTCAGGGAGATTCTTGTTTAAAATTTCCTCCAAGATAATTTAATAAATATTCCATATTATCAATATACACCATATTCAATTGATAGACAGAAATGTCCCCTTCCATCTTATCGCCAATGTTTCAACTGAACTTCTGGAAGTAAGGGAGAATTAACATATAATGACGATAAAAAAATGTCTTTAAGGAGGTTGAGCCTGATGTGTAATGATAATACGGGAATTATCATAATCAATTCTACACACTAGAGCTCCGAATTTCATTGGACCTTCTGCCACTGTGTTGCTAAATCTTTACTGGGGATGTGTTGGGGAAATTCTATTTCCAAGTGTGATGCCAGGCATCTGACAAAGTTATGCGGTGCAGTGACCTTAAATCTGAGGTAATGTTTTAATTGTCTTACACATTACCCATTGTCATTACAACAAAAGAAACACAACAAAACTTTCAAGGCTGGTGCTGAAAGAGTGCTGCAATGTCATAGGTGCCCTCTACAGTGAACACAGAAGGGTCTACAACATGAGTTCACTACAACTCTTCCATACAGCCCAGAAACTTAGATTATATAGACACCTCGAGGGCCTGGACAGGTATCACCAACGCTGTCTGAGACCGATTCTCCACATCACCTTGGGGGACAGGCGTACCTACGTCAGTGCCCTTGAAGGAACCAAAAGCACCAGCATTGAGGCCATGATCATCCAAAACCAACTCCACCGGGCTGGCCATGTGCTTAGGATGTCAGAGTCCCGGCTGCTAAAGAAAATCTTTGCCCAGCTCAAGGAAGCCATCCAGCCAAGAGGAGGACAAAAAAAGTGCTTCAGACACACCCTGAAGGCTTCCCTCATGAAATGCAATATAGACGTCAACAGCTGGGAGACCTTTGATCAAATGAGACCTAGGGCACAATGGAACAGTGTCGTTATGCCCAACTAAGTGACGCAAAAAGGGCGTTAATTCTCGCGAGAGGATTCTCACTGTATTTGTGATACTTGGAACTCCTTGCGGCATCTAACAGGGTCTTGTGAGACATTGTGATCTGTTTTGCTGGTGATATCCAGATGAACATATTCAAGTGAACTATGAGGCTAATTTAAATATGTTGACACTTGATTCCCCCAAGACCCAGGAACTAATGCCTGCACCTCGGCGACCCTCATCTTGGCACTGGTCCATACAAAGGTGAACCAGACATAATAGCACCTGGTGGTGTGGGGGGGGGGGGGGGGGGGGGGTCTCCAAGGTCATTGGAAACCTCCAGGCCCTCGAGGACCCCTAAAAGGTAAGTTGGGACTGTGGGGAGTTTCGGAGGCTGTGGTATGGTGTCTGTGGGAGTTCGGGATTTCAGAGCGGCATTTAAAAATGGCACCCCGATCTGTTCCTACACTGACTAGTTGAGCTAACTGTTCACTTAAATATGCAAATCTGGATACCACCCAGCGAGACCGGGATCCATATCATGGCATCTCGTCGGATCCCGTTAGAACTTTCGAGGCGTCCCAGGCATTGCAAATCATTTAATGGCCTGATAGCGCTACAAAGTCGGGCGCGACAGGGCCGTTCCATCAAGCCTTAATTGTGGGTGAATATTATTATTGTGGGTGAATATATTATTGTGGGTCTCACCCAAAAAGCCGACGAGAAACACCCAACCAAACTTTTCCAAAATGACAAATGCTTTGGTTAAATCGTGCCCATAATTCCTCAAGAACGCCCAACGGCAAAAAGGAGGCCTGGAGTAGGAGCCCAAGAAAGGAATACCAGTGATCTAGAGTCCAAGATCTGATCCCACCTCACTGAAACACCCACCTAGTGTGCGGTTGATGATGCGGCTCTAGGGTCGGGCTCATCAGCCATGTAAGAACACACACAATCCATGACCAGTAACACAGAGTTTCTTAGCTGGGCAATTATACTCGTTGGCGAATGATCGCTAAAGTACACAATATGATTTGAAGAAGTGTATATGCTCTGTCCAGCATTAAAATCCCTCAAATACCGTGTGGAGTTTGCACGTTCTCACCGTGTCTGTGGGTTTCACCCCCACAACCTAAAGATGTGCAGGTGGATTGGCCACGTTAAATTGCCCCTTAATTGGAAAAATAAATTATTGAGTACTCTAAATTTTTTTTTTTTTAAATCCCTCAAATAGCACCATGAATCAACCGATGATATTGGCATTTATCTCATTGCTGTTTCTGGGATCTTGCTGTGTATTAATTGGCCGTGACGTTTTTCTGAATTGTAGTAGTAATTGGTTGTGAACCACTTGGGATGTCTTGAGTTTTTTCCTTTAACATTTAATCTCCTTTAACAGACATTCACAATTGCATGCTATGTTTAATCCTGATTAATCCAGCCTTCCCATTATCATGTCATTAAGGTAGGGAGGGGGAATTCACATGGTTCAGTCTCAACAAGTATACTATTCCTTTGAATTTCTACCTCCTTTCTTCATTCCGTTGAAGTGATGCAGAGTAATGGCGGAAAGACAATTTCTAGGTTGTCCTGGGGCATTCATTTCAGTGCTTCCTACCTGCTTCTGGGAAACTGCTGCAACCTCGGATTATCATGCCCATCACTCCTGCGTTACTCAAACCAATTCAGAGGCACTGAATTTAAACTGAGTGAAATTAAAGTTCCACATTTAATCACTATTACCTTTGAGTAAGTCATGTTTAATATGCATAGTGCTCAATCTCTAAACCAAATTGGGCCATAAGGGGAGGATAAGGAGACACACGTTCAGACCAAATTTAGCGTTAATGTAGGACAGATGCAAGGAAGCTTTATGTCTCAGAGTCGTCGGTATAGTAGCAGAGCCAAAAACCTTAGTATAATTTAAATAAAAATTCTAGATGAGGTGATGAGCAGAACTTTAAGTTCTTGTTTGGCCTGCTGGCTCTCTCTCCCCCAACCAATCGCATTCAAAATCCTTGGATGCACATTCATGTCCCCCCATCGGTGAAAGAGAATGTTTAGAATGCAGATGTTATACACATACGATCGCCACCCCCCCCACCCCCACCCCCACCCCCACCCCCCCAATGCAGATGCACACAGCTTGATTTTTGAATGCCCCCTTCAAACTGACTGACAGCAGATGAGCCTTTTTACTATATATGGATAAACTCAGCAGGTCTGGCAGCATCTGTGGAGAGAGAAACAGAGTTAAGGTTGCAGAAGGGGGCTGGAGGTGGTGGGGCAGATTAGAAGTTCAGGCAAAGGTTGGAGTTAAGGAGAGATTGACACAGCTGTCATAGGATTGAGACAAAGGGGTGTTAATGGTGTTATTGCCTTCATATAGACGGCACTTTATTCTATCTTTAAACTCTCCAAACCCCTCAAATAGATTTTAACCTGTATCTCACTTGCAGGTATTTATCGTTCTATTTATAAACCATCTGGGCATATCGATTGGATTTCAGTGACAATTCCTGGTTTCCCACTGTTTAGTGAGCATTTAGTAACAGTTAATTAACGGTAGTGTGTCAATCTTTGTCAATCCCTCCTGAGTTTAGACAACCTATCCCTGACATATTCTCCTGCTCCTCTTCCATCCCCCTATCCAATTATAAAATTCATTACATTTCTCGCCCTCTTCCATTCTGTAAAAGGGTCATATAGATTGGAAATGTTAACTTTGATTCCCTCTACATAGACGCTGCCAGACTTGCTGGGTTTTTCCAACATTTTATGTTTTTATTTCAGATTTCCAGCATCTGCAGTATTTTATTTGTATCAGAACCTTATTACTTTGTTTATGTCAGATCAGATAACTCCTCAATTCTCTTTAACACTCATAAACCTGATTTACAGGAATGTAAAACCAATGCAGTGACTCAACTGAGAAAATATAAGTTACAGTAGCACTATTATACAGTACCATGAATTAACTAAACACTCCCTAAATAATGGGAAACCAGGGGTTAAATGCCAAAATCCATTCAAAATGCCCAGATGATTTATATATAGAATTAGGAATATCTGAAAGTGAGGTCCAGGTTTAAATCTATTCAAGGGGCCTGGAGGGTTTAAAGATAAAATAAATTGGACATAACTGCAGTCTATGGGCAGCCAGGACAGCCCAAGTATGTTACGCACTGACTTTTCACATCAGGGACCTGGGATCACATCTAGCTCCGAGTAATGGATGAAAGTTTCTGCTTGCTGTGAAGATTCTACATGAAGTGGGTTTGGACAGGGTTGGCCATGTTGATCCTAATCCTTCATTGACAGAATTGGCATTTGACAGTCTCACTGTGAGAGAGATAGAGAGGGTGTGGAGAGAGAGAGGGAGAGGGAGAGAGAGAGAGAGAGCACATGGCTAACATAGAATATGGTGTCACAGGTTATGGAACAGGTTCTCCTTGGAGATTTTACCTGAAGCATGATGTTAGTTGGTGTAGAAGGAATGTACTCTGCACCTGATGCTACTGTACCTGAGCTTGAAGAGCCTTACCAAGAGCTTGGATAGGGGGATGGAAGAGCCTTTAGTTTTTGACTTCCCATGTCGGTGCAACATCGTGGGCCGAAGGGCCTGTACTGCGCTGTATCGTTCTATGTCCTAATAAAACAGATGGTGATACACCTGACCTGGGTGTGCTTGGTGCTGACACTGGATGTGTGGCAGGGCAAGTGTTCCCTTCCTCAACACCAATATCCCATAAACTGAAAACTGTAAAATGCAAAGAAAAGCAGAGTGTGATGTTGGTCTTTGGTAAAAACATGGAATGGGCAATAGCAAATTGGCAACCCAACTTTGACAGAGATCAAGATTAGGCATGGTGTAAAACAGGCTACCAATTCACTGTGTCACACTTTCACTGAATTGCACTTTCACCCACAGATATAATAAACAAACCTGATTGACTGATTTTGTGGAGATTACTCATGTTAGCCATAGCTCGGGGATAGTCTCTGAGTCAGATGTATGAATTCAAGTCCAAACCCAGAGCCTTAAAGGAAAATCAAAACTGACACTACAGTGCAGGACTGAGGAAGCTCAAATGTGATGTTAAATTGAGGGCATGTCTGCCCTCTCGGGTGGATATAAAATCTCCCAAGGCACTATTCTAAGAGGAAGGGATGTTCACCTGTGTGTCCTGGTGAATGTCTAACTTTCAGATAACATCACTAAAGGTAAGATAATCTGGTCATTATCCCATTGCTGTTGTGGGATGTTGCTATGTGCAACGTGGCTGCCTATTTCCTACATTCCAAAAGTACCTTCACTTCAATGATATTTCATTGGTTTTAAAATGCTTTGGGAAATCCTGAAATAATGAAAGATGCAATGAAAATGTTATTTGTTTAGTCTTACACCACTATAGCCAGGCATTCACTGCAATACAGATATAGGGCCGGACCTCCAGCCATTAACTGGCGGCGGGATTCTCTGGTCTCACCAGCAATGTACCCCCACCCATGGGTTTCCACCCGGTGGCTTGGGGTGACTTCAATGCAAAATCCCATTAACAAGTGGCAGGAGGAGAGAATCCCGCAGCCAGCAAATGGCGAGGTCAAATTCTCCGTCCTCGCTAGCAGCAGCATCGGGGTGGACTCTCAACAGCTCTCCCAATTTTGGCACAAGCCCCCAGATGTTGGTAAGGAGGACTTTGCAGGGTCAGCAAGGCTGGGTTTGCCGTTGTCGTTTCCGGTGCCTGAGTCGATGCCGGGTGGTCCATTCGGTTTCATTCCTTTTTTGTGTTTTCCTTGCAGTTGAATACAACTGAGTGGCTTGCTAGGCCATTGCAGAGGGATTTAAGAGCTAACCACACTGCTGTGGGTCTGGAGTCACATGTAGGCCAGACCAGGTAAGGATGATAGATTTCCTTCACAAAAGGACATTAGTGAACCAGATGGGTTTTATAACAATCGACAATGGTTTCATGGTCATCATTTGACTTTTAATTCCAGATATTTTATTGAGTTTAAATTCCATCACCTGCAACATAGGCCTTGACCATTCACCTTGATATCTCAATAATGAAATAAAAGGCAATTGCTTCTTGTTGTGTATATAATTGATGTTTCTTTTAAGGAACCAGCCTTATTTTACACCATTGCCTCAGCGGGAGTAGATTCTCTGATCACCTCTGTGCTGATTTCTCCCAACTTTTCGTCCATTTCGATGGCGCCATGCATCAAGCTTTCTCAATTTAAAATCTGACTCCCATCTCTAAGGTATTGAAAGAGAAGAGGAAATAAAAGGCTTGCTTGTAGAGACCTGTATATTAACAGATCATGATATTCTATTACATTATACTTTGCCTGATTAAGATAGGCCTTTCTGGTCAGTTTCAATGCACTGAAGAAATGTTTAGGAATCTGCCTTGGCTTATTAATGTCATCTCGAAGTTCGGAGGATATTGGTTCAAGCCTAACTCCAGAGACTTGAGCACACAATGTTGGCAGATATTTCAACGCAATAAAACAACAATTTGCATCAGATAGAAGAAGAACAGAAAGTGCTGAGAAAACTCAGCAGGTTTGACAGCAGCTGTGAAAATTTAAGAGAGGGGGTGGGGCAGGGCAGACTGTAAAGACTCAACTGTCAAAGGCAGAATTTTTGAGGAGTGGTAACAGCAGATTTGAAAGTGAGGTGGACTCCAGCTGAGGGAAGGGAAGCATTTGCAATATTTGCAAGCTCAAGGATCAGAAAGAAAAGTTGATTGTTTAGCAGTTTAGTGGGAAGGCGGCAAAAGTTGGGTCTCATGGACAATATCGTTTGGAAAGGGCCTGAGGTGAGATTGGAAAGAAACTAGAGATTCCTTGGCACTATTCAAAGACGCTCAGGTGATTTTCCCTTCTCCTAGCCAACATTCCGGCCTCAAACAATGTGCAGGATTCCCTGGACCCCAGCCGCGCATTTCTCAGCCATGCACCATTCACTGGCAGCGAGATTCTATCTTCCCGTCGCTTGTCAATGGAATTTCCCAGTGTAACCAGCCCACACCACCACGAAACCCGCAAGGTGGGGTGCGCTCCCAGTTGGAAAAGTGATTCCCAACAAACGGAGAATTCCAGCCAACATCTAAAACAGATAATCTGGTCATTTGTGGGATGTAACTCTGAGTAAATCGGTAGTTGCGTTCTCTGATAATACAACAGTATGTTGCGACTGCCTCAAGTGGCAAAATATGCTGTATAAGTGCAATGGGCTGGATTCCCCGCTGTTGAGATTCTCCATTTTGCCAGTAGTCCGGGGATTTCCCGACGGCGTGGGGCTGCACACAATGGGAAACCCCATTGGCCAGCTGGCGAGACGGAGAATCCCGGGGGTGCACCGCACCAGAAATCTGGTGTTTTTTCTGTTACTTGCATAAGTATATTAATTAGTATCCTATACAAAGAATGCTAATTAGAATTTCAAACTCATTTTTTTTTCACAACATAAAGTTAAACACCAAGCTTTTGGAATGCTGCTTCACCTGATGAAGGAGCAGTGCTCCGAAAGCTAGTGATTTCAAATAAACCAGTTGGACTTTAACCTGGTGTCGTAAGACTTCTTACTGTGTCCACCCCAGTCCAGTGCGGCATCTCCACATCATATTATTTTTTTAAACCGTTCTTCTTGCGATCACAGAATTGTTACAGTGCAGAAAGAGACCATTTGGCCCATTGTGTTTGTACCGACTCTCCAAACAAGCATCATGATTTTGTGCCATTCTCCTGCCTTTTTCCCCGTACTCCTCCACATTGCTTCTATTTGAGTAATCATTTAGTGCCCTCTCCAATACCTCAATTGAACCTGCCTCCACCACACGGCAAGGCAGTGCATTCTAGACACCAACGACTTGTGTGATAAAGGTTTTTTCTCACATCACAGTAGCTTCTTTTGAAAATCACTTTAACTCTGTGTCCTCTCATTTTTGATTGTTTTTCCGCGTGTTCCTATCTGCTCTGTCCAGCTCCCTCATAATTTTGAACACCTCTATCAAAACTCCTCTTAGCTTTCTTCTCTCCAAGGAGAACAGTCCCAAACTCTCCAATCTATCCTCATAACTGATGTTTCTCTTCCCTGGAGCCATTATTGTAAACCTCTTCTGCACTCTCGCGAATGCGTTCACCTCCTTCCTATAGTGTGGTGCCCAGAACAGTCCACCATATTCCAGCTGATGCGGGTGAGGTTGGGAAGGTTTTGAATTGTCCACTAGGTAGCTTCAGGACATTAAAAAAACAGCTATAGAATTCAGACCAATTGAATGTGGCAACTTTTCCTTCTCTTTAAGGCGTCCCTTAATTGAAGCACTTGAATTGATCCTGATTAGAATTGACTGTGAAATTGAGAGCACGGTAATTTGAATAGGATTTTGGAGCAAGCAAAGATTAAGACCTGTCTACTCTGCACATTGGCTTTGTAACTTTAAGAATGGAGTTCAAAAATTAAAATGTGCTGCACTCCCTGAAAGCAAAGAGCCTGGAGCTTCGTCTCATACCACTGACTGTGGCATTGCAATTGTTAGCATACAAACTCCCAGTTCATTTATAAACAGCTATGCTTTGGTCTGAAGTGCAGAGCCTATTATGTATTTTAAGAGTCAGTTTAAACAGACAAGTTGGGCATCATAGTTACATACTTTCCTTTCAAAAACTCTGTTCCTCTTGTCCATGAAATCAGTTGTGTGTGACAGTTCACCTTTAACCTCTTTTGCCAGCCACTCGATTCTGTGTGTACATCATGGAACGCACAATTGTCTTAAAATCAAGATTACGGTTCATTATTCCAAACGGATAAGATTAGTCTTTGGCTGAGTGATATTCTGTCAATATCGTGTATGATTTTTGTTTTGCAATATTATCTGATTATCAGTTTGTGTCTCGTCCTATGTCTATACAACTCTCTGCATTTCTATCATGCTTGCACACTTCCTGTCATGTGAGTGTCACTCTTTTCAGCCACAATCTTTTGCCACTTGATAAAGAAATTAAGATATATTTTTTTATTTGTTCATGGGATGTGGAAATCGCAGGCCAGCATTTAGTGCCAGTCCCTCAATGCCCTTGAGGGGGCAATTAAGAATCAACCACATTGCTGTGGGTTTGGAGTCACATGGAGACCAGACCAGGTAAGGACAGCAGATTTCCTTCACTGAAGGATGTTAGTGAACCAGATGTTTCTTTATGACAATTGACAATAGTTTCATGAGGCTTTTAATTCCAGTTGTTTTTTACTGAATTCAAATTTCACCATCTGCAGTGGTAGGATTTGAGCATTACTCTGGGTCTCTGGTTTACTAGTCCAGTGACAATACCACTATGCCACCGCCTCCTCATGTAGATTTATGTAGATTGCATGACTATTTTTATTTAATTCCTTTTGGATGCATCAAGGCAAATCTCAGTTACTGGGGTGACACAGTTAGCACTGTTGCCTCACAGCACCAGAGACCCGGGCTCGATTTCGACTTTGGGCAACTGTCTGCATGGAGTTTATACATTCTCCCTGTGTCCGCAGGGGTTTCCTCCAGGCGCTCCAGTTTCCTTCTACAGTCCCATGATGTTCAGGTTAGGTGGACTGGCCATGCTAAATTGTCTCTTAGTATACAAAACATAAGTGGGATTTGGGGAATTGGGTGGGGGAGTGGGCCTCAGTGGGGTGCTCTTTCAGAGGGTTGTGGCAGATCCGATGGGCCGAATGGCCTCCTTCTGCACTGTAAGGATTCTATGGTTATAATTAGGAAACCCGCCAATTTGAAATAGAAATAGGAATGCAACCAATCAAGTCACTGAAAAAAAATTAATAGTTTCACCTGCCATCTTTTGTTCTGCAGGAAATATATTTAACCTTCAAACTAAGCTTACTAACACAGTAAAGATAAAATGCTAAATATATTTATAACCTTGGAAATAATAGTGCGCTTCATTAACAGATTTTGTCAGAAGCTTCCTTGTATCAAAAAATCTACCTCTAGAGTTTGCTTTGTATTTCACTGATGTTTGTTTTTTCTGGGAAAGGTTGAATTCTGTCAAAGAACACAAGAAGCAGGGATAGGCCATTCGTCCCCTCGAGACTGCTCAGCCATTTGATAAAATCATGGCTGACTGATTGTGGCCTCAACTCCACTTTCATAATTGTCCCCCACACCACTTCTAATTCAGTCTTGAATATATTCAATAATCCAGGCTCCACTGCTTTCCAGGGAAGATAATTCCACAGATGAATAGCCCTCAGAGAGAAAAAATGATAATCGCCTCATCTCAGTCATAAATGTCCCCTAGTTCCAGATTCTCTCACAAGGGAAAACATCCTCTCATCATCCACCCTGTCAAGTCCCTTCAGGATCTTATATGCTCCAATATAATCACCTTCCATTTTCCTAAACTCCAATGGGTACTGGCCCAATCTGTCCAACATTTCCTCAGAAGATAAGCCCTTCATCCTGGGAATCAGTCAACTGAACGTTCCCTGAACTGCTTCAAATGCAATTATATACTTTCTCAAGTAAGGAGACCAAAACTGTACACAGTGCTCCAATGTGGTTTCACTAAGGCTCTATAGAGCCATAGGAACGCTTCCCTACTTTTATACTCTATTTCCCTTGCAATAAATGCCAACATTCCATTTTCCTCCCTAACCGCTTGCTGCGTCTGCACAATAACTTGTTGTGATATGTACAAGGACATCCAGATACCAGAGACCCGGGCTCGATTTCCACAATTTCCATAGAATTCCACAATTTCTCTCCATGAAAATAAGAGACTGCTTTTCTGTTCTTCCTGCAAATGTGGACAAGTTCACATTTTTCCATGATTATTCCGTCTGCCACTTTTTTGCTCACTCACCTATCTCTCTTTGTTACCACCTACATCATGAGCTCTTATTTTGTGAGAGAACCTTTGATGCGGCAGGTTGTTGAATGCCGTCCGGAAGTCCAAATACACCGCGGGAAGGGGGAAATTTTCCAGCTGCTCCTGCCAGCGGGGTCATCCATTCCCACTGACAACCGAGCCCCTATCCTGGGTTTCCTGGTGGCGGGGGGGGGGGGGGGGGGGGGGGTGGATTCAATGGGAAATCTCATTAATAGCAGAGAGCGGCACTGAGAAACACGCGGTTGGGGATTGGACAATCCCTCCCTAATCTACAGGCTCCCCTTTATCCACCTTGCTTGCAACTCCTCAAAGAATTCTAATAAATTAGTCAAACATAATTTCCTTTCACCAAACCATTTTGACCCTGCCTGATTGCACCATGATTTTCTAAATGTCCTGCCATTAGCTCCTGAATAACGGATTCTAGCACTTTCCAAATGACAGGCTAACTGGTCTATAGTTTCTTTCTTTCTGTCACTCTCTTTTCTTGAATAAAAGTGTCCATAATGATTTTGCAATCGCCAGGACCGTTCTCGAAACTAGAATGTTTTGGAAGATCACAATCAATGCATCCACTGTCTCTGCAGTCACTTGTTTTAAGACTCGAGGATGCAAGACTTTCTTTCTTTTTAGTCATTAAATTCAGCTTTCTAAAATCTGACCAATCTTCTAACCTAGCACTAATCTTTGCAATATTGTATGCTTTTCCTTTCAATTTGAAACTATCCTTAACTTCCTTAACTAGCCACAGATGATACTAGAGTCTTCCTTTCTCAATGGAATATATCTTTGCTGAGAATCGTGAAATATAAGTGCCTGCCACTTCATCTCTACTGTCTTACTTTTTAACCTATTCCCCCGGTTCGCTGTTGCCAACTTTGTTTTTGTACCCTTGTAATTGCCTTTACTTCGCTGTCCACATCTGACTGATGGACATGCTTTTTCTATTTGTGGTGTTCTACTCATCCTTCTTAATAATGAGTGTACACCTGCAATTTCTTCCCTTATTTCTTTTAATACCCAAGAGAGTCCCAAGGACAAATGTAAGATGATTGTTCCAATATTGGGTCAGATCATTTTTTGCCATTCTTGGCAATAGGCTAAAACAGATGTTAGGCCTCTTAAAACTGTCAATGAAGAGCCTAACAACTATGTATGTAGAGAACATCTAATGTACAACTTCATCTCCATTTTTAATTTTAATGTCTCTTTATCGTTTACTGTATGATGTATTTATTTCTTGAAGTCAGTATTAGAATTGAACTCAAGAACAATAATACATTCTCCATCACATTGGATAATCTCACTCGCCATATTCTAAAACCTGCCACCTATTTTCCAGGATCAATACCACAGGAAACCAACCACAACCATTCTAACATTTAACCTTGGACATCATACTTTCCTCGTTGGATTTCAGCCCACTCTGATTAATTAGATATTGATGAGGGAAACAAGCTCTGGGCCTTCACTACTCAGGATTCTTCAACACTCTGAAGTCAAAGCAGTGACTGCCATCTAAAAGTCTATTTATTGTTAAATATACCCTTCCTAAGGAGCCAGGAGGAACAGACCTGCTTCTACTCTTTGCCTCCTGACAAAGGGGGAAGAAGGGACAGATACAAATTGAGAAAAAGATGAACACTTTACTCTCATTCTTTTTTTGAAATTCACTTTCGGGATGCGGGTGTCACTATCAAGGCTGGCATTTATTGCCAAACCTTCGTCGTGTTGAGAAGATAATGATCTTGAACTGGTGCATACAACTACTTAGGAGGTCATGTCAGAAGAAAGGTAAGAAGCAACTAGGTTGATTTGTGACTAGAGTCAAACATTGACCCAGGTTTGCAACAACAGTTTCTCCAAATTATTTAGATCTTTGTGATAATCTAACAGCTTTTGATCATTTTTATGTGCACCAACTTAATTCAAATTTTCAAATGGCATGGTGGGATTCGGGGACCCCACTTTCTCTGGATTACATCACTTATTAAGGGCAGCACGGTAGCATTGTGGATAGCACAATTGCTTCACAGCTCCAGGGTCCCAGGTTCGATTTCGACTTGGGTCACTGTCTGTGTGGAGTCTGCACATCCTCCCCGTGTGTGCGTGGGTTTCCTCCGGGTGCTCCGGTTTCCTCCCACAGTCCAAAGATGTGCAGGTTGGGCGGATTGACCATGATAAATTGCCCTTAGTGTCCAAAATTCTATGATTAACCTAGGATAAAAGTTCTGCACAACATCGTGGGCCGAAGGGCCTGTTCTGTGCTGTATTTCTCTATCTTATCACGATGAATGTCCTTCCCTACCCTATTATTTTGCTTTCTTTTTTGAAAGGAAATAACATATTTTTGAACTAAACGTGAGGAAATGAGGGTGTTGGGCAGAACTGAGGGCTAGTGGCTTCTGGAGGGAGAGGATGAATGTCATTGAATGATGCTGAGTGAGGCAATTGCCAACATTAAGTGTAAGGCATGATGGTAAAAGAGGACAATGGGTAATATTGCACTGTAAGGCAAGATGGGAAAAGAGGACAGTGGCTAACATTAAACAGGCAAACAGAGAATACTGCAGGTTGCGGCAAAATGCATTTTATGGGAACAGACAGAGCGACGACTTACAGCTGGACATTTCACTGATAACACTTTTGGTTTCGGAATATTGGGGACAAGACTTAAATGGTGTCTAGAAGCTGAATGTATCGTTTAATTGAAACATTATAAAACACAACGGCATCCAAGATACAACAGTGATAACCCCACGGAACCACATTCGCAAGACATAAGGTCAAATTTAAAGGTTCATCAACATGCACCCTTCAGAGTGAACCTGACCAAATTTTCTCTAATCGGGTAATTTATCTTTGATTAAAGTTGTGAGTTTGTGTTGTGAAGTTGTGAAATTTATGTAACTGTTTAAATGATTTCATAGCTTTAATAAACTAATAAACTTGTATTAATTCAACTGACAGTGAGTATTCAATTCTGTCTGCATTCGACAGTTGAGGCACCAACATTTTGGCACCCCAGATGGAACATGTCTAAGTTTATAGGTGATTGGTGATCCGGTTCTCAGTCAAAACATCTCAACCACCCAGACTGAGCCTGAATTAAGAGGGCAGTAGCCCCACATAATGCTCAGGATTAAGTGGGTAAAGGGAGCATAGACAAAGAACTGGGTAGCCGATTGGCTCTGAGGGCGTGTTTGAACTACAGATGTTGCAGACAAAATTGTTCGAGATAAAATATTAGAGTGGCTAACAGTTAATAGCACAAGTAAACTCTAATAATCAGCCTTGAGGGGTGTTCAGCAAACCTCAAGTGAGTAGACGAGGAGAGATTGGATGAGAAGTTAGAGGCAAGGATATCTGGAAAGGAGTTTAAACCATTAAAGAGACACATTCTCTTCTCTTCCTCTCTGCAAAAAGTCAGCGCTGGACCCCCAAAATGGGCAATTAGCGTGTCGATTAACTGAATTGAGAAATGGCTGAATCTCAGTCAGAATGGGAAAAGACACTCAGGGAGTACCTAAACTGTAAATAGTCAAGTGGATAGACAGCTTTGGTCAAAAGTTGGGTCTGGGACGTGTTGGATAGAGTCAGTGGGAAGAAGTTGACTTACAGTTAGGAAAACACTAAATATGAGACAGCTATAGCTATACTTAATTGCTTGCGAGAGTTAAAAGAAAGTAAGATGGAAAAATTGAGACATAATAAAAACATGGAGATAGAAACTTTAAAAAAATCAATTGAAAGCTGCAAAATCAGATATATATGCACAGAGGTGCAAGAGAATCAAATGAATTTGGTACATATGAGCCAATTCCAAATGAAAATTGTGAAAGCTTATCTGGAAAAGGAGCGAGCTGTCAGTGAATAAAGCTCAGCCCAGGTTGAATAAGAGAAGTGCTAATTTACAGGCAACTGTAAAAGCATTGCATCAAACAAGTAAAACCTTTCGGCATCAAACCACTAACCATAGATGTCAGCATAAGATTGATAAGTCGAAATCACAACTCCAGATCCGGAGGGATCTGATGTTCACCTTTGGGGCTGTAGAATCAAAGAGTACAGAGGGAGGTGAGGTAGATTGGGATGTACTGGATGAAGCCACGCAAAAATACAGTGAGCGGGAGGATGTTCAGAGGCCTGAATCTTCTCCTCCTCGGTCTGAACGTCCTAGCCCCATCACTCCGCAACCAATTCCCATGAATCCCGTCACAATAACACAGACCGGGTCATGGAGTATGACACGCCTAACACAGTGACTTTGTTAGCAGAAATAGCAAAAAAGATCCCTGTATATGAACCATCTGCAGATCCTCAGGAGTTCTTTAATTACGTCCATCATTGGAGGGTTCTTCACGGTTTAGATGCAGATGAGGAGAGGAAACGTTTGCTGATGTGTCTAGATTTGACTGTTTGCTCAGTATTACTAGATCCAGGGGGAACACTCAAGGGAATTAAAATGGCCATACTAATGGCAATGGGATACAGTAGAGAGGACCTGAGAGAAGGTCTAAATGCAGGCAAAAGAAAGGGGACACACACGTCCTTTGCTAACCGCCTGTGGGCGCTAATGTTCCAGTGCTGTGATACTACAGTTAAGAGAATCAGAACACCTATCCTCCTTGCAGACAATCCCAGTTACGAAGGGGAATAGCATGAATGTCAAGTCTTGACACCGAATGGTCCCAAGGGTACATTTGTGTCAAAAAAAAAAGGGGGAAGCCCAGGGCACCATTGCTATTCAATGGAAGTAAGGGCTGTGTGAACAAATGAGTGATTGGGAGAATGGAAAGAAAGGAAAATGCCACGGGCCACATTTTCCTTATAAACTTCAGCACAAATTCAGCACCACAGTAGCAATCTAGTGGTTTATTTTCCACCACACTACAATGCTACCAGGAAGGAAAGTACAGCAAGAAGCAAACAGAAGAGTTGAGGGTAGAGGAGCAGAAGAGTGAGGCATAAAGTGTAAGAGGAGAGAAAGAGGGAAAAACAGGAGATGACCAGCCGTGTGCAAAGTCATAAGCGATTGACAAGTGGCTTTTCAAAGAGAAATGGACAGCCATTTGTAAAATGAATGCTTATGCAGTGAGCAGAGGAAAACAACTAAATATACAGATCATCAGGGAGCTAGCAAAGTCATCATGGGGCAAATGGGTGCTGCAAAATTCTAGGAGTAAGTGATTCTCCAGTCCTGTGTTTATTTACGGTTTTGGACAGACAGAAACAGACTGTAATCTGTATATTTATTTACGCAGATAGAGCATTTATTTTTTACAGGAAAACAGTAATTACTTATTTTCCAGTAACCAAAACATTTCAGTCAGTGCCCGCAGAAATCTCTTTGAATCTTGCAAAGCCATGTTGTCAGGTCCACACCCTGCTCCACCCGACTGTTGACAAAAGCCAAGAATCCACCAGTCAGTCAAACCCAAATTCTTACCCTTGGTTCTGCCAAACTCTATGTTGCCCTTGCACTTGTGTCAACCTGCAGAAGTACTCTCCATTTTGCCAAGCCTGACAACTTCAACCACAGTAATACAAAATTCAAGGACCCCCACCTCAGTTATACCAAAGTTGCTAAACCCTCACTGCCTCTGATACTTTCCGGTATTAATCTCCAATCTGGTACTTTCCAAATAATCTTGCTACCTGTCCTTGGCTTAAAAACTGGGATAAGCTTTCAACATTTTTTTTTTAATAAGGATTCTACATGAAAAAAGATAGGTCACTAATATATGGGTTTCAGAGAATACTGGTCTGAACCATGGAATTTTATTCTAAATAGGAGGAAGTATACCACATATCACTTCTAAAATAAATCTAATTTGAAATTGAGTCCCTATTAATCAATGGCCCTGATTCCTCATCATATATGACATACCACAGCTTCCTATTGTTGTAAGACAGTATGTCCCTGACTCAGCATGAGTACTGAAGAGTTGCTAGTATATATTTGTAAATATATTAGAATGTGTAATTATATAGCTTTCACATTTTTTTCATTTATATCTTATTCCATATTCCTCAATCTGAAAAAAAATGAAAATCGCGTCTTGTCACAAGTAGGCTTCAAATTAAGTTACTGGGAAAAGCCCCTAGTTGCCACATTCCGGCGCCTGTTCGGGGAGGCCGGTGCAGGAATTGAACCGTGCTGCTGGCCTGCCTTGGTGCTTTAAAAGCCAGCTAAATAACCTGTGCTAAACCAGCACTCTGTCTACTTACAAAGAGAACAGCTAATGCGTAACTTTGTCTCAATTTTCAATTATATTTTATTTAATTTCAATTATGGTATATTCATTTCTTGCTTTTTCAAGTCAGCATTTGAATTGAACTAAGTAGCAATAATACATTATCCATCAGATTGAACAACCCCGTTCTCCATATTACAAAACTTTCCTCTAACTTTCCAGAAACAATACCACAGGATGTCAACCTGGACCATTGTAACATTAACCTTGGACACATCTTCCCTCCACTGTTCTCTCCTACAACTTAAATCCCCGCTTTAAGCTTTAAAGAGAGATTTTCCAGGAACACCGAATGTCAAAGAACAGACTGATTGCTTACCGTGCACCCTATAAACCCACTAGCAATAGTGTCAGCAGCTGAGAACAGACATTTATTTGCGTTATCATTTGCATGGCACAGTTATGTTGGGATATGAATAATAAGCCAGAAAATTACTGGGTCATTGTGTTTCACCATTTTTGTATGGCAGTACACATAATAATAATCTTTATTGTCACAAGTAGGCATACATTAACACTGCAATGAAGTTACTGTGAAAAGCCCCTAGTCGCCACATTCTGGCACCTGTTTGGGTACATTGAGGGAGAATTCAGAAGGTCCAAGTTACCTAACAGCATGTCTTTCGGGACTTGTGGGAGGAAACCGGAGAACCCAGTGAAAACCCACGCAGACACGAGGAGAACGTGCAGACTCCGCACAGACAGTGACCCAAGCCAGAATAGAACCTCGGGCCCTGGCGCTGTGAAGCTAACCACTGTGTTTCTTGTTCCTGGTCCACTATTCCATCAGATGATGGTAAATGTCCCTCAACTTAATTTAAACATCATGTCCCTTGATATCATCACCCAACAAAAATCTTTTGAACTCAGTCTTCAAAGCAGCATCCGCACGTTGTCTTTTGAGGGAGGTAGTTTCAAATTTTTACTACCCTTTGTGAGAAAGGTACAACCAAAGTTTGTACCTAAATAGCCTTGCCCTCATGTTAAATTGTATACACTTTATTCTGGAAATTTCCCCTCCCCCTTCCCTAGTAGAGAAAATAGCTTCTATCTACCCTATTGAATCCATGTCTTCTTCTTAGGCAGTCCCTTGGAGTTGAAAATTAGTTGTTTCCACACTAAAAATGTGGGGATTCTCCCAATGGGCGGCTAAGTGCCGACGCCGGAGTAAAAACGGGAGTGTTTTACTCCGGCGTTGGCGGCCGTTCCGGGACCCCATTCTGCGGCCCACAGGGAGCTAGGACGGCCTGGAGCGGCCTATGCCGCTCCAGCTGCCGATCCCAGTGTCGCGGGGTCCGCGCATGCGCAGTTGGGCCGGCGCCAACTAGCACATGTGCAGTGGCCTTTTTCCCCGCACCGGCCCCGATGCCAAATGGTGCAGGGTGACAGGAGCCGGTGCGGAAGAAAGGAGGTCGGGTGGCAGAGAAGCTGGCACGCTGAAAGGTGGGCCCCGATCGCGGGCCAGGCCACTACGAGGCCATCCCCCCCCAGGGTCGGATCCCCACCTACCCCCCGGACCCTTCAATGCCGAATTCCAGCCTACTCAGAGGATGTTAGAACGGCGCCTGCGACGCTCGGCCCATTCGGGCCGGAGAATCGGTGCGCCAGCCCATGCCAGAGATTCGCCGCATACCCCGACCGAAGTTTTAAACACCCCAGTTAAATTGTCCCTCACTTAATGTCAAGAGAATACACCAATGCAGCAATAACATTTAAGCTTTGTTATCATTTTAGTGAATGTGCAATTCTCCCTCTTCAAGGCCACAGTCTTCCTGGGGTGAAGTGTCCAAACGAGAAAGCAGTACACTATGTGGGATCGAACCCCCATGTGTAAAACTGAAACATCATTAACAGTGGGCAGCACGGTAGCATTTTGGATAGCACAATTGCTTCACAGCTACAGGGTCCCAGGTTCGATTCCGGCTTGGGTCACTGTCTGTGCGGAGTCTGCACATCCTCCGTGTGTGTGCGTGGGTTTCCTCCGGGTGCTCCGGTTTCATCCCACAGTCCAAAGATGTGCAGGTTAGGTGGATTGGCCATGATAAATTGCCCTTAGTGTTGGGTGGGGTTACTGGCTTATGGGGATAGGGTGGAGGTGTTGACCTTGCGTAGGGTGCTCTTTCCAAGAGCCGGTGCAGACTCGATGGGCTGAATGGCCTCCTTCTGCACTGTAAATTCTATGATAATCTATGTCTGTGTATTTGTGGGTGTGGGCCATTCTGTACATCTGTCTGAGTTCAGACACATGGGGCGAGATTCTCCATTTCCCGACTCTGATTTTGTAATTGGTGATCAGATCGATAATCTCTTTTTACGATGGAATAGGGGGTGGCATCTGTTTTATGCCATCGCAGCGCGCAGCACACACACAGCACACCATTGGGACGCCCTCAGGACGTCACCTAAATGCCCACTCCCGATGCTCCACTTTCGAAGGGCCGAATTCACGATGCCATGGGGGTCGTGTGGTCCCAGCCGTGCGGGAACCCGGTGTTTCGGCTGCGGACTGCATCAGGCAGGAGCCATGCTGCTGGTTGGGTGGGGGGGGGGGCTTCTGCGAGGGCTGGGGGGACTGGTGGGGGGTGGCAAGGGAGAGTCCAGGGGTGCACTGTCTGGCTGGTTGGGTCAGGCACGGCCGGCACCATATTGTACGGCACGACCACTGCAGGTCGTTGCCATACGCATGCACGGCCATGGGCCCGGCAATTATTCGGACGTTTATTTCTTGGAGGATGGGCATTTTGCAGTGCCGTGGCTGCTAGCCCCTCACCGGTCGCAGAATCGGTGAGGGGGCGCCGCCGATTTGTTCCACGTAAAACGCCACGGATCCTCTGCACTTAGCCTCAGAATTGGAGAATCTGGCCCATGTTTCAGAATTCAGTTCTGTGTGTCTGTGCATGTCTGGGTATAAATAGAATTGTGCCTTCAAATGCGCTTAGACACTCAGATGTGCCTCTTGAGTGTCTTCCTGTGCACCTGATGTTTGCGTTTCTGTGTCTGGGTTGCGGTAGGTGTTGTTAGCCTGTGTGTGCGATAGCCACATCTCTGTGTCTCTCGGTATCTCTGCCCACCTCACCCTCGCTGATTCCTGTCTCTCGGTATCTCACTGCCTGTCTCTCTCTGTCTGCATCATCTGTGTGGCTCTCCCGTTCGCCCTGTGACTCTTACCATGGCTGTGTACCGGAGTCTCTCTCCCAGTCTCTCTCTCTCTCTGTATCTCAATCTCACCCTGATCTTTCATTCATTCTCTCACTGTCTCTCTCCCTCCCCTCAGGGAACACTAGCTGGTTACTCGCTGTGCTGAAGGGAAACGTGTCCTTCAAGCTCACACTGAAAATGCAACACTGCCCAAACAAAGTGGAAATTTAAATAGACTGGGCGCCCGGAGGGGATAGGAGGGGATAGTGAAAGGAGGGACTTACAGATAGCGCGGAAATATAGAGAGCGCGGGGAGTCAACGTTGAAAAGAAGATACAAGCACACAGACAATAAATAGACATTGGCGAGGAGGGGAAATGAACGAATAGCCATCCAGAGGGAAATTAGGGAATAGGGTTGGAGAGGGACCCGGACAACTGAGGGGACGAGAATAAGTGCGAGGGACAGAGAGAATGGTCTAAAGCTTGGCCCTGTGCTTTATTCCCCTTTACACCTCAGAGAAATGCACACAACTCACATACACATAGGCAGCGCTGCATAGGCATGTCGCAAAAGCATGTTGTAGAATAATTGAATGTGATCGGAAATCCGAAATAAAACATGGAAATATCCCAGCATTGAGAATATGTAACCAATCTGGAGAGAGAGGGGGAGTCTCTATAGGGACAGTGCGGGTAAGAGGGATATCCATATTCTGGCACTCAGCCCGTCTTTAGAGACCTGCTCACATTCCCCACCCTCTTTCAACCCAGTTTGCAAACCCAGTTCAAGCCAACCTGATCTCCGAAATCCCCTCCTTCCAGCAGCATTGTCCATGTTCTACAAACAGAACGAGCCCAGCATCACTCCAAGTTGGTCTGTCCAGCCAAGTGTAATCGATATGTTTCTCAATCTATGTGCTATCTGGGGAGGGTCAGGCCGGCCTCACACTGCAGATCAATGGATGTGAAGTCACTGCACCATTTGCCGCCCTCGCCCCTTTCCTTCTTCAAAACAAAAACTTTTTGCTCTCGGTCCACCTGGGCGTCAGATCTGAACTTACCTGCTTTCGATTTGCTCCAAGCAAATAGTTGTAAGAACTGACAAACCAGTACACTGACACACGAGAGAGACAGACACACGCATAAAAGAGCGACTCCTCAAAGCCCCAAGTGTCAGGATCTGCCGCCTCCCCCGTCTCTCTTCCCCTTCCTGCTTCCCAACAAAGAGTGGGGTGTGCGGCTCAAACACCTGATACTGTTCCTGTAACCAAAACAACTGGAGGATGCTGAGAATTAAAGAACAAGCGCTCTCTCTCTCTTTACATGTATATATATATTGTACTGACATTATCCAATAGAAAATCTACAAGGAAAAACTGAGCAAACACCCCAAAGTAAAAACAGTTTAAACAAAAGCATTAAGAAACTTTTCCCAACTTACCACCAAACTGGGTAACTTGCCATGACTTGCTTCAAGTTCAGTAGAACTAGGTAATATCCAAACAGTCGCATTTCCATAACTAGTCAGCTTTTAAAATCGTCTCCTTTAAATAAAAGCTCTTTCAACCGGAGCTGATGTGTGGTTTTATTTGGTCTTCTTTTCGTGAACGTTCAATAAATCCCATTCAACATTTATGGAAAAAAAAATTCCCAATTCCAAATAGGCAGTGATTCGCAAAGCACAGAATACAACAATAGGGACTAAATTATGCCAGAGCAAAATATTAACTCCCCAAAAAAAGGAGAGTTGACGAAGGGTGTCCAATCAGGATCCATTGCCACAGGGAACAGGATGATTGTACAGTCAGCAACTGTCAATCAGGAGGGAGCTCGTTACCAGACAACTAGCTGGAAAGAAATATCTTTAGAGTCATTACAGCCTGTCCTGGGCTACTACCAGTTTGAACTGTATTCGAGTAAAATTGGTGGGTTTTTACCGAGTGGTGAACGGGAGTGAACAGAGGGGAGTTCATTTGTACATATGGGAAAACGGGAGTGTTTCTGTGCTTGACGATCCTGTACCCCTGTATATTTCGCTCTCCTGGGTGGCAGCCCCTAAACTGATTAGTCTAAAGCTCCTATAAAATTGCAAAATGTAGCAAACATGAATATCCCTCTTAAAGTCCTAATGGCACCTCACCAGGCATATATATATTTATAATATTAGTTGACATCCCATGGTATAACACAGTGCATCAATCGTCTTCAGATTGGAGGGATAATCAAACCAGAGCATGCAGATTGTATTATTAAAGTAACTTTTATTTTCTAGCATCAAATTTATATTTCTATTATTAATAGTAATTTGGTGGTTCAGAACATCAGAATTGCTGAAAAAGAGACAACTTTGAAAACACTTCAGGATAAAAGCAAGAATACCAAATTTCAAAGGCAACAAGAATTTATACTGCCTGAGAAAAGGGGCACTGATAGGTTGACAAGTCACCTCTGGTTGGTTCAGACATTGTATTAGTGAATACACCAGGGAGTTATTATTCTATATTGAAAAAAAGTATTAATTATATTAACTCTTGTTAATTCCTTTGCCTATTAAGACTCTCGTTTATAATTGCAGCCATTTGTTAGGGATGGCACTCCAATGTTTTCACTGGCACAATGAAGCAAATGCAGTGTCAGAGGTTTACACCGACATTTGCCATGATAAATGTGGACAGTGGAATTGTTGAAGTTCTCATAAAGTAATTACAACATAGGAGAGAGTGGATTTTCTCAGGGAACCTCGTGCTCAACCATCGTAACTTCAGCAAAAAGAGCTGCAGATGCCCTGGAAAAAAGCATTTATATCATTTCTCTGAGGGCCATGCAGCTCATGCCTGGAGCTGCAAAGGACATTTAACAGAAGCACTGGGAGCATTCATCCCTTAAATTGATTTCTCTTCATCTTAATATAACTGGCAAAAGAACCGAGTGAAATCTGGAGATATTGTTTTCCGCAGCGAGTTGTGATCGGGAATGAACTGCTGGTGGAAGAAGATTCTGTACAGCAATACCTTTCAAAAAGGAATTGGATAAACACTTGATGGCAAGACATTTGTAGCACTATGGGAAAGGTGCAAGTCTGTAAACTTTGGCACTTAGCAAATTTCAACCTTTGGGACCATTTGGAAGTCTTGTAAAGTGTGAAGAGGACAGTGTAGAACTTCAAAAGGAAGTTGTTGGATTGGGCAGATAGGTGGGACATGAAGCTCAATGCAGAGAAGTATGAGGTGATACATTTTGTTAGGAAGAATGTGACGAGACAATATAGGGGTGGTACAGTGGCACTGCAGTTAGCACTGCAGCCTCAAAGCACCAGGAACCCGGTTTCGATTGCAATCTTGGGTGACTGTCTGTCTGGAGTTTGCACATTCCCCCATGTCTCCGTGGAGTTCCTCTGGATGCTCCGGTTTCCTCCCACAGTCCAAAGATGTGCAGGTTAGGTGGATAGGCATGATCAGTGCATGGGGTTACGGGGATAGTGCAGGGGAGTGGGCCTAGTTAGAGTGCTCTTTCAGAGAGTTGGTGAAGAATCGATGGGCCTAATGGCCTTCTTCTGCACTGTAGGGAATCTATGGATTCTAAGAATGGTTTCAGGGATGAGAAACGTCAGTTATGAGGATAGATTGGAAAGGTTAGGACAGTTTTCCTTGGAGTGAAGAAGGCTAAGAGGAGATTTGATAGAGATGTTCAAAACCATGAGGGGGCTGGACAGGGTAAATGGGGAGAAACTGTTCCTAAATGGATCAAGAACGAGAGGACACAGATTTAAAGTGACTTGCAAAAGAAGAAAATGTGATGTGAGAAAAAACATTATTGTGGTTCAATTGAGGTATTCAAGAGGGCATTAGATGATTTTGAATAGAAACAATGAGCAGGGGTATGGGGTATTATGACACCCAATGGGGACAGAACTTGTATTGCATCCGATTCCCTTCCTCTTCCTCAGAGTACACTCAGGTGAATAGGGGGTGGAGCTTTCTCCCAATTGGAGGAACTTCTCACAGGATATAAACCCTGACCTGGAAGCAGGTTGAGGAAGGTGACCCTGTGGGGGAGTGGAGAGAAGTGATTGCTGTGTGTGAATAGAGAGAGTTGTATCCTGTCCTCTTGTGGAGTCCTTGCCTCTGTTCACAACATGGGGAAAAGGCAGGGGAATGGCATTAAGTCATGATGCTTATTTGGGGAGCTGGTGCACACACAATGGGCCAAATGGCCTCCTTCTGCACCATAACAATGCTGTGATTCTCTGATTTCTGGGTCCCAACCCTACTTCTTGTAGTGGTGCACCCACAGAGAAATATTACAGGAGACAGCCAATTAACAGGGCTGCCTCTACTATCCAATTTGGAACAATGAGTGGGTTCCGGAGGTGGGTGAATGACACATCACACAACATTGTCAGGACAACCAGCAGCCTCCACTGTCTCAACATTGAGAGTACACTTAAGGGGAGCTGGTGGCTTAACAGTAATGTCACTCAACTAGGAATCCAGAGGCCCAGGTGAATGCTGTGGAAACAAAAAAGAAAATGCTGGAAAATCTCAGCAGGTCTGGCAGCATCTGTAGGGAGAAAAAAGAGCTACCATTTTGAGTCCAGGTGACCCTTTGTCAAAGCTTTGTCAGAGCTTTGACAAAGGGTCATCTGGACTCGAAACGTCAGCTCTCTTCTCTCCTGACAGATGCTGCCAGACGTGCGGAGATTTTCCAGCATTTTCTTTTTGGTTTCAGATTCCACCATCCGCAGTAATTTGCTTTAATCAAATGCTCTGGAGACATGGGTTCAATTCCCACCAAGGCAGCTGGTGGAATTTAAATTCAGTGAATTAAATTGGAATTGAAAGCTAGTCTTGTTAATGACAATCATGAAACTATCATCGAATGCCATTAGAATCCCATCTGGTTCACTAATGTTGTTTAGGGAAGGAAATCTGCTGTCCTTACCTGGTCCAATGTACATGTGATTTCAGATCCACAGCAATGTGGTTGACTGTAAACTGCCCTCTGAAATAGGCTAGCAAACCACTCCGATCAAGGGCAATCAGGGTTGGACAACAAATTTTGGCCTTGCCAGTAACACCCACATCTGATGAAAGAATAAAGAAAAGAAAACTTTTCAGGGCCGAGCAGCAGGAGCTCAATAGATATTCTATTTCTGCCAAGGGAGTGACTGCCACTGTATCAGTCACAGCACCACCAGATATATCAGTCTGCAGGAGATCCTGGTGCCTCTGAGCTAGGAAGACACCATACTTGCCAGATTTTGCAGGTGCACATTTAAAACCCTTCAAATCAATCGCAGCTCTGACTTCCCACTGTGCAGCTGCCTGCTCTAAGTTGCTAGTGTTCTAATACAGCGGTGCTCCCTGCTTACTTGGAAGATTGCATAGCTGTGGTTAAAATCAGTGTTAATTGGCTCATTAAATGCCTTAATTGGATTCTTGCTGCTGCCAGCAAGGCTGCCTTCGCTGCTGCAAACCTGCCTCCAGGAAAAGCGTAAGAAGCTGAGGAAACATTGCGGATTTGGCCCAACACAATTTTTTCGAAGTCTCCCCCCAACCCCCCCCCCAACACCCACCCCCCCATACCATTTCCATTGGGCTGTGAAAATTCATCCACAATCCACAATCATAGGATCCCTACAGTGCAGAAGAAGGCCATTCGGTCCATCAAATCTGCACCGACGCTCCGAATGAGCACCCTATCTTCGTAACTCTGTCTCACCTTTTGGACACTAAGGTGCAACTTTTCATGGCCAATCCACCTAACATGCACATATTTGGACTATGGGAGGAACGCGGAACTCGGAGGAAACACACGCACACACGGGGAGAACATGCAAACTCCACACAAACAGTCACCCAGGTCAGACTCAAACCCGGGTCCCCTGGCAGCTTGTGAGTTTTCACTTTTTCTTCCCTTTTCTGAGCTTTCAGAAACAAAATCCCAAATTTTAAATATATACCTTTTGAGGAAGTCAAATTTCGTTCTCAAACTCTTTTTACAGGTTTGCAACATTTCACTCTGCTATTACCTGCTTAATGCTAATAGCCTTTCATCATTCAAACAAACCCTATGCATTTCAATGAATGCAAGAACCTGCATTTATATAGCACCTTTCATGCCCTCAGAACGTCCCAAAATATTTCATAGCTAATTAAGTTTTGAAGTCTAGTCACTTGTAATTTGGAAAACATGGCAACAAATTTGCTCAAAATAAAATCCCACAAACAGCAGTGAGGTAAATCAGAAATAACTGTTTTTCCTGTGGTGCAATTGAAGGAAAATTGCAGCCATGACACTGAGGAAAATTATCCTTCTCTTCAAATAGTATCATGGGATCTTTCACATTCAGCTGATAGAGCAGTTGGGGCCTTAGTTTCACATATTATCCAAAAGACGGCAACTCTGCCAGTGTGACACTCCCTCAGTACCACACTGGA
Organism: Scyliorhinus canicula; assembly: GCF_902713615.1. Classification (NCBI taxonomy): domain Eukaryota; kingdom Metazoa; phylum Chordata; class Chondrichthyes; order Carcharhiniformes; family Scyliorhinidae; genus Scyliorhinus; species Scyliorhinus canicula. Next base: position 49,108,318 of record NC_052155.1, on the reverse strand, counting down.
GTGTTGCCCTGGATACTGACTCAGGAATAATATTATTGCCGTCTTCCTATTTCTACCTTATTTTCTGCCTGACCCACGCCCTTGCCAAGACATCGTATTATAAGACCCCTGAGCCAAGATTGTAATCAGAACTCCGTAACAAAGCCCAGCCTGTGTTTTCTATGCTTTGTCATCTTAGGCATGCTCTGGAAAACAAGCCACAGTCAACGCCTCAGGGTCGGCAGTTCAAATACCGCCGAGGCTAATTGTGAAGCTGAGTTCAATATATCTGGTCAATTGGGACCAAAGGAAAACCCCTGGACATAAAGTGGAAGCATTTCCTGCTGATACATTTAAATGCAAATTAGATACATTCCTTTCAGAAAATAACATTTTGGGATGCACAGTGAGAGTAATTTCAGAATGACATGTGTTCAGTGTAACATGCTTGGGAGGACCAGATGGTTTAAGACCGATGGTTTCCAAAACCTTTCACAACTGGGATTTTCCCCACATTGGGGCAATTTTGAGCCTGCATAAGCTATGTGGGGCATCGCAGACGGAGGTGGAAAATCCGCAGAGAATTGGGAAATGTGCTTCTCTCCAGAGGGATCCTGATTCTCAATTTTCCATGGCCGTTGCTGGTGATGTCATGAAGTTTATGCCCACAAAGGCTGATAACCTCATTTTAATGGTTTTGTCTGTATTTAAATATAATTAGCCAGTGCCCCCCCCCCCCCCCCCCGCCCCACAATCCCCCCTCCTCACTGAATACTCAAGTTTACAACAGATTTTGAAAAACGAGATTCAGTCCAGGGGTGCATTGGCAAGTATAGGCACCGGGGGAGTGGGGTATGTCTGGGCAGTACCCTGTCACTGCCCGCAGCACAGCTTGAACTGCCAGGTTGGCACTGTACCTGGGGTGGGTCCTCAGGGCAGCTCCCTGGGGGGGGGGGGGGTTCTCCCTTATGTGTGCTGCAGAGGACTGATGCCTGTGAGGGGGGGAGTACCCCATAATCGGTGGTGGTGGGGGAGGGCAGTCTCGCCAATGCCTGCAAAGGTGGGGGGGGGGGGAGAGCCCCATTGCTTCTGCTGTGATGGGAGGGGGTAGATTCTGATGCTTGTGAAAGCGATCATAATGTTTAAGCGGGGGGGGGGGGGGTTGTGCAGAGCTGTGAGCCGTTCAGTTTGCGTGCTGATCGGGGGACCCTTTAAAGATGGCGCCCTGTTGACCCTGGAGCCAGCCTGACCGGCTCCATCAGGCTCTGCCTCACCAGACTGATGGTGCAAACCCCACCCAATCATTTTTTTGTTACTCAGAGAGACTCATGATCTGGAGTGAAAACTTGTGTGTGCAGCTGGAGAGCTGACACGTCATGTTTCAGTCTCAGACTGACACTTTGAAAAAATATGGTAAGATTCCAACCATTATGTTTGGATCTCCAGAGTAATTGCTATGATTAGTCAGCAGCTCCAAAATTATTGGACAATTATTACTGAGTTGGTAGAAGGTGAACAAAATGGACTTTGATCTTGTGATTCTCATGAAACCTGCTGGATTCATCTGGCAATACAGCTTTGCACAGCATTAAAATGCTTAAGTTGGAGTTTGGCAAGTGAGGGGGTGTGATGAAGGGGACTTTCACAAGGCTTTTGACAAAGTCCCACATAAGAGATTAGCGTGTTAAATTATAGCGCAAGGGATTGGGGTAGTGTATTGAGATGGATAGAAAACTGATTGGCAGGAAAGAAAGAGGAGAATAAAAGTGTCTTTCTCCAAATGGCAGGCAGAGACTAGTGGGGTACTGCAGGGATCGGTGCTGGGAACCTAGCTATTCACTATATATATTAATGATAATAATAAGAATAATATTTATTCGTGTCACAAGTAGGCTTACATTAACACTGCAATGAAGTTACTGTGAAAAGCTCCTAGTCGCCAAATTCCGGCGCCTGTTCGGGTACACATAGGGAGAATTCAGAATGTCCAGTTCACCTAACAGCATGTCTTTCGGGACTTGTGGGAGGAAACCGAAGAACCTGGAGGAAACCCACGCACACATGGGGAGAACGTGCAGACTCCTCACAGACAGTGACCCAAGTGGGAATTGAACCTGGGATCCTGGAGCTGTGAAGCAATAGTGCTAACCACTGTGCTACTGTGCTGCCCCACTTAAGGGACAGCCTGAAGTTTAATGGTAGCAGAGGACTATTGGTCACTTTAGAAAGTAAATGAGGAAACATTTCTGCAGCTTATAGTATAAGTTGCTAACAAAAAATAGTATTTAGTTAAATTTGCCATATAGTTTGTTAATAAAAATAAAAGTCTTAAAATTTTTAATATTCTATGATCCTCCCAATAAATCAATCTTATTTTTTAAAGTTACTGGGATAATAACATATTAATTTCCTTAATTTCCTTACATGCTTAGCACCAAGGGAAACCTCCTATTTCTTTTATACAACTTGTTATACAACAGGCACAATATATTTGTTCAAATTCTCTGCAATTTCCTCATTCTCTATTATAATTTATCTTGTCTCTGTTTCTAAAGGACCAATGTTTTATTTTGCTATTCTCTTCCTCTTTACATCCATGTAAGAGCACTTACAATACTTTTATACTCCTGGCTAATTTGCGTGCATTCCATTTTTTCCCTTTCTATCAACATTTTGGTGGCCTTTTGTTGGTTTCTATAACACTCCAAAACTTCAGACTTGCTACTATTCTTTGCAACCCTATAAGCCTCTTCTTGTAATCTCGTACCATTTTTAACTTCTTGAGTAAACCGCAAATGAATATCTCTTGCTGATTTTTTATTTTATTATGGAATGTTTTTGTGTCGAACATTTTGAACTGTTTCTTCAAATGTTTTCCACTGTTACTTACGACCATACCTTTTTGTCTATTTACCCACTCAACCTTGGCCAGTTCTCCCTTCATACCTTGGTAATTGTCTATGTTGAAGTTCAATAATATTCTTGTTTCTGTTTGAATCACGTTACTTTCAAACTTAATATGGAATTCAATGGTATTATGATCACTATTTCCTAGTGGATCTTTAACTGTGAGATTATTAATTATCCCTGTATCATTACACAATACTATACCTTAATTAGCTATATTCCCAGTTCATTCCACAATGTATTGCTCCAGTAAAATATCACAAATACATTTTACAAATTCATCTTCTCGACCACCAATGCCAATCTGATTTTCCCAGTCTACATGAAGATCAAAGATCCCACAATTATCACATTGCCTTTGTTACATGCTCCTGTAATTTATTGTTTAATTTATTTTTCCAACAATATAATTACTGTTGGGAGTTTTATAAACTACCCAGGTTTTGTTCTTGCTATTCGCAATCTCCACCGATTCCGTTTCTACTCATGATATTCTGAATCAAGATCCTTCCTCACTAATGTCCTTATGTCATCCTTTACTTTCAGGGCTGCCGTGCCTTCTTTGCCATCCTGTATGTCTTTTTGAAATATTGTGTAACCTGGAATATTTATTTCCTAACTTATACGGAACTTTACTCCGCCGCAGTGGGGGATGGGGCATGGTAATGTGATGAACCACTCAAAAGCCCATTGACTTCAGAGGGACCGGAAGACCACACCGGTGGGAAGTGCCATAAAATTCCACTCTTGGTAACCATGGGCGGGATTCTCTGACCCCCCGGCGGGTCGGAGAATCCACAGGGGTGGGGGGGGGCATGAATCCCGCCCTGCCGCTCTGCCGTATTCTCCGGCGCTGGTTTTCGGGTGGGGGCGGGGTTTACGCCATGCTGGCCGGGGGCCATTGGCAGCGGTCCACTTGGCATTTCTGCGGGCCCATCACATCTGCCCCGGTCAAAAACAACCACCTAACTATTCTAATCCCATTTTTCAGCACTTGGCTCATAGGCTTGCATGCTTTGACATCAAAAGTGCACATCTAAATACTTCTTAAATGTTATAAGGGTCTCTGCCTTCACCACCCTTTCAGGCAGCGAGTTCCACCGTCTGGGTGAAAACGTGTTTCTTCACATTCCCTCGAAACCTTCTGCCCCTTACTTCAAATCTATGTGCCCTGGTCATTGATCCCTCCACCAAAGGGAAATGTTTCTTTCTGTTTACTCTGTCTATGCCCCTCATAATTTTATACATCTCAAGTATGCCCCCCCTCAGTCTCCTCTGCTCCAAGGAAAACAGCCCCAGTCTATCCAAACTCTCTTCATAGCTAAAACTCTCCAGCCCAGGCAACATCATACTAAATCTCCACTGCAGCCTTTCCAGTGCTATCACATCCCTCCTATAATGTGGCTTCCAGAACTGCACATAGCTGCGGCCTACCCAATGTTTTATACAGTTCCAACATAACCTCCCCGTTCTTAAAATTTATGCAAAATGAAATGAAAATGAAAATCGCTTATTGTCACAAGTAGACTCTAAATGGAGTTACGGTGAAAAGCCCCTAGTTGCCACATTCCGGCGCCTGTTCGGGGAGGCTGGTATGGGAATTGAACCGTGCTGCTGGCCTGCCTTGGTCTGCTTTAAAAGCTCTTTAGCCCTGTGCTAAACCAGCCTCATATGCCTTCTTAACCGCTGTATCCACCTGCGTTGCTACCTTAAGGAACCAGTGTACATGCACACCACTGATCCTCGGCCCTTCCCAGGGTCCTGCCATTTGTCATGTATTCCCTTGCCTTCTTTTTTCCTGCCCAAGTGCATCACACTTTTCTTGATTGAATTCAATTTGCCATTAATCAGCCCATCTGACCAGCCCATCTATCTCCTCCAGTAATCTCCTCACTATTTACCATCCCACCAATTTTTGTATCATCTCGGAGCTTACAGATCAACCCGCCTACATTCATATCTAAATCATTTATATAAACCACAAACAGCAAGGGCCCCAACGCTGATTCCTGTGGGACTCCACTGGACACAGGCTTCCAGTCAGAAAAACAGCCCTCGACCATCAGCCCTCAGCGAATTCTGGGTCCAATTTGCTAAATTTCTTTGGATCCCAAGTTTGATTATTTTCAACCTTCTGAGGAAATACATCCTGGGAATAGTAGGATGTAAATAAGCACTAGGGACTTGCACAATTGTTTAAAATTATTCACCATCAGACCACAGGTGAACTTCAATTGATTGGAAACATTTATTCTGGATTTGGTATTTTCAAAATAAATTTAGAGTGCCCAATTAATTTTTTCCAATTAAGGGGCAATTTAGGGTGGCCAATCCACCTGACCTGCACATCTTTGGGTTGTGGGGGCAAAAGACATGCAAACACGGGGAGAATGTGCAAACTCCACACGGACCGTGACCCAGTGCCGGGATCGAATCTGGGACCGCGGCGCCGTGAGGCAGCAATGCTAACCACTGCGCCACCGTGCTGCCGAGATTTGGTATTAATGTAAGTTTTGTAGTGAAGTTAAGGCAAGGCCCATAAGGTTATATTGAAAGGTGGCAATTGAATGGTGGTAAGAAAGGTAGTGGCAATAAGGATTGTGGAAGTGTTGGGATATTGACAATGGTGGGGATGGGTCAGTCTTCTTCTGAAGCCTCTGTTCTGGAAGAGCTTTGGCAGATTTGGGCTCTGATGTTCAGTTTGCTGTGTTTTC